>NW_026087282.1:0-87500 GCF_022539395.1 Myiozetetes cayanensis | reverse complement strand
GGGGCAGGTGAGGGGTCCCACAGCTCGCAGGGACACTGGGAATGGGATGGAGTTTGCCTTGACCCTGCTGCCGTTCCCATTATCCAGAGAGTGGGCAGGCGAGGGATCTCCCGTCCCCCCGGGATGTTGGGAATGGGGCTGAGCTCGCCCTGACCCCGCTCCCGTTCCCATGATCCAGAGGGTGAGGGGTCCCCCAGCACACCGGGATGTTGGGAATGGGACAGAGCTCACCCTGACCCCGCTCCCGTTCCCATTATCCAGAGGGTGAGGGGTCCCCCGGGATGTTGGGAATGGGGCGGAGCTCGCCCCGACCCCGCTCCCGTTCCCATTATCCAGAGGGTGAGGGTTTCCCATTATCCAGAGGTGAGGGGTCCCCCAGCACACTGGGATGTTGGGAATGGGGTGCATCTCACCCTGACCCCGCTCCCGTTCCCATTATCCAGAGGGTGGGCAGGTGAGGGATCCCCCGTCCCCCCGGGATGTTGGGAATGGGGCTGAGCTCTCCCCGCCCCCTCTCGTGCCGGCAGCTGGAGGAATTCCTGAACCACTCGTCGCCCTTCTCCATCTGGGTGAACGGGGAGCGCCTGGACTCGCTGCTGGAGCGGGACGAGCGGCAGGAGCGGCAGCTCGAGGACCTGGAGGAGCGCTTCGGGCTGCTGGAGGACGGCATCGACGGCCTCTTCCAGGACAGCTTCCAGCTCCACGGCCGCGCCCTCCCGTTCTTCCAGGCGCCCTTCGGGGGCTTCCGCGAGTCCTTCCGCGACCCCCTCCCCGCGCAGCGCGTGCGGCTCTTCCCGCAGCGCCGCTTTTCCCGGGATCTGCACGCGCCGTTCCTGCGGCACCACCCGCACCGCGGCTTCCAGCACCTCTTCCAGCCGCTGCTGGACATGACCCAGCGCATGCTGGAGGACGCCCGAGGGAGCTGGGAGCGCCCCTGGGGGGATTTGGGGCCGGGTAAGGAGGGGTGAGGTTGGTGGGTGAGATTCCCAGAAATCCAAACACCTCACCCCCGTCCCGGCTCCCTCCTCCTCCTCCTCCTGCCGCTTGTTTGGGTTTGAGGGGATGAGCCTGGGATGGGGTTTGGGAATGGTCTGGGATGGGGTTTGGGGATGGTCTCGGATGGGGTTTGGGGGATGGTCTGGGATGGAGTTTTGGGATTTCTTGGTTGGGATTTTGGGATGTTCTGGGATGGAGTTTTGGGATGTTCTGGGATGGGGTTTGGGGATGGTCTGGGATGGGGTTCGGGATGTTCTGGGATGGAGTTTTGGGATGTTCTGGGATGGGGTTTGGGGATGGTCTGGGATGTTCCAGGCTGGGGTTTTGGGATGTTCTGGGATGGGGTTTTGGGATGTTCTGGGCTGGGGTTTTGGGATGTTCTGGGATGGGGTTTTGGGATGTTCTGGGCTGGTGTTTTGGAATGTTCTGGACTGGGTTGGTAAATTTAGGGTAGGGGTTTTTGGGATGTTCTGGGCTGGGGTTTTTGGGATGTTCTGGGCTGGGATTTTTGGGATGTTTTGGGGTATTCTGGGCTGGGTTGGGATATTTGGGGTTGAGTTTTTTGGGATATTCTGGGCTGGTTTTTGAGAGATATTTAGGAGCTGGGGTTTTAGGATGTTCTGAGATGAGATTTTGGGATTTCTTGAGTTGGGATTTTGGGATGTTCTAGAGATGGAGTTTTAGGATGTTCTGGGATAGGAGGTTTAGGGATGGTCTAGAGATGTTCCAGGCTGGGTTTTAGGGATGTTCTGGGATGAGGTTTTGAGATGTTCTGGGCTGGGGTTTTGGGATGTTCTGGGCTGGCGTTTTTGGGATGTTCTGGGCTGAGATTTGAGGATGTTCTGGGCTGGGATTGGAGATATTTAGAGCTGAGGGTTTAGAGATGTTCTGGGCTGGCGTTTTTGGGATGTTCTGGGCTGGGGTTTGGGGGATGTTCTGGGATGTTCCAAGCTGGGGTTTTGGGATGTTCTGGGATGGGGTTTTGGGATGTTCTGGGCTGGGGTTTTTGGGATGATCTGGGCTGGGGTTTTTGGGGTATTCTGGGATGGGATTTTGGGATGTTCTGGGATGGGGGTTTTGGGATGTTCTGGGATGGGGTTTTGACATGTTCTGGAATGGGGATGCTCTGGGCTGGTGTTTTTGGGATATTCTCCCCCGCCCCCCACCCCAGTCCGGGCTGCCCTCCCGGGAAGGTGTTTGTTTTGGGATCGACGCCGGCTGCAAACGCCGCCCTTGGAGAGCTCAACATTCCATGGGAAAAGGATTTTTATGGCCCCTGGGGGGGGTTGGTTGGGAATAACCCAGGGCTGGGGGGACCCCTCCTCACCCCGAGGGGGTTTTGGGGGGGGTTGGGATTCCCACAGAGTCCCGGAACTTCAGCAACGACCGCATGGTGTGCAAGGAGATCCGCAGGAATTCCGCCGGCTGCCTCAGGATGAGGGACGAGTGCGAGAAGTGCCGGGACATCCTGGCTGTGGGTGAGCCGGGAATGCCGCGGGAATGGGGTGGGATGGGGTAGGAATGCGTGGGAATGGGGTGGGGATGAGAGTGGGAATGGAGAGTGGGATGGGATGGGGTGGGATGGGATGGGGTGGGATGGGATGGGAAGGGATGGGATGGGATGGGATGGGATGGGATGGGATAGGGATGGGATGGGATGGGGTGGGGTGGGATGGGGTGGGATGGGATGGGATGGGATACAGGGATGGGATGGGATGGGATGGGATGGGATGGGATGGGGTGGGATGGGATGGGATGGGATGGATGATGGGATGGGATGGGGATGGGGAATGTTTGGGGGATGAGATAAAGGGAAGGGGGATATGGGGGTGCAGGAACCGGGAGCAGGACGGGTGAATGAGCTGGGATGATGGGGTGGGGGTAGGAATGGGATGGGATGGGATGGGATGGGATGGGATGGGATGGGATGGGATGGGATGGGATGGGATGGATGTGCTGGGATGGGATGGGATGTGTGATGGGATGGATGATGGATGGGATGGATGGGATGGGATGATGACATGGGATGATGGGATGATGGGATGGGATGGGATGCCTCCCCGCTCCTCTGCCCCCTGCCTTCCCAGACTGCGGGCAGGACTCGCTGTCGCAGGGGCTGCGGGATGGGATGGGATGGGATGTGCTGGATACACTCCTCTCTGTGCTGACCCCTGCCCCCCCCTTTTCCCAGACTGCGGGCAGGAGTCGCCGTCGCAGGGGAGCTGCGGAGCAGCTGGAGGACGCGGTGCGGGTGGCCGAGCGCTTCACCCGGCGCTACGACGACCTGCTGGGCGCCCTGGAGGCCGAGCTGCTCAACAGCACCGCGACCCTGCAGCGCCTGAGCCGCCAGTTCTGGCTGGGTCAGCCGCCTGGCCAACCTCACCCGAGCCGGGGACAGCGACACCGCCCTGCGAGTCACCACGGTGAGAGCCAAGGGTGTGTGGGTACAGGGGTGGGGTACAGGGATGGGATACAGGGATGGGATACAGGGATGGGATACAGGGATGGGATACAGGGATGGGATGGGGTGGGATACAGGGATGGGATGGGCAGGGATACAGGGATGGGATACAGGATGGGATACAGGGATGGGATACAGGGATGGGGATACAGGGATGGGATACAGGGATGGGGACAGGGATGGGGTACAGGGATGGGGTGGGATACAGAGATGGATGGATAGGGATGGGATGGGATAGGGATGGGACAGGGATGGGATGGGATGGGATGGGATACAGGGATGGGATACAGGGATGGGATGGGATGGGATGGGATGGGATGGGATGGGATGGGATACAGGGATGGGATGGGATGGGATGGGATGGGATGGGATGGGATGGAATGGGATGGGATACAGGGATGGGATGGGATGGATGGGATACAGGGATGGGGTGGGGTGGGATACAGGGATGGGATGGGATGGATGGGATGGAGGGTGGGGTAGAGTGGGATGGGATGGGAGGGGATGGGATGGGATGGGATGGGAATGAGGTGGGGGCACCGCCGGGGCACGGGGCTGCCACGGCCGCGGGGCTCCGCCCTGCAGCCAGGACACCCGGCGGGGAGCCCCCAAATCCATCCTGATCCACCCAGCTGGGAACCCCAAATCCATCCTGATCCACCCAGCTGGGAACCTAAATCCATCCTGATCCACCTGACAGGGAACCCCAAATCCATCCTGATCCACCCAGCTGAGCCCCAAATCCATCCTGATCCACCCAGCTGGGAACACAAATCCATCCTGATCCACCCAGCCCAACCCTAACCCCAAATCCATCCTGATCCACCTGGCCAGGAAACCCAAATCCATCCTGATCCACCCAGCCCAGCCCTAACCCCAAATCCATCCTGATCCCCCAGCTGGGAAGCCCAATCCATCCTGATTCACCTGTCTAGGAACCCCAAATTCATCCTGATCTACCCACCCGGAAATCCCAAATCCATCCTGATCCACCCAGCCCAACCCTAACCCCAAATCCATCCTGATCCACCCAGCCCAACCCTAACCCCAAATCCATCCTGATCCACCTGGCCAGGAAACCCAAATCCATCCTGATCCACCCAGCCCAACCCTAACCCCAAATCCATCCTGATCCACCCAGCCCAACCCTAACCCCAAATCCATCCTGATCCCCCCAGCTGGGAAGCCCAAATCCATCCTGATTCACCTGTCTAGGAACCCCAAATTCATCCTGATCTACCCACCCGGAAATCCCAAATCCATCCTGATCCACCCAGCCCAACCCTAACCCCAAATCCATCCTGATCCACCCAGCCCAACCCTAACCCCAAATCCATCCTGATCCACCTGGCCAGGAAACCCAAATCCATCCTGATCCACCCAGCCCAACCCTAACCCCAAATCCATCCTGATCCACCCAGCCCAACCCTAACCCCAAATCCATCCTGATCCACCTGGCCAGGAACCCCAAATCCATCCTGATCCACCCAGCTGAGCCCTAAACCCCAAATCTATCCGGGTCCACCCCGCTGGGAACCCAAATCCCTCCTGATCCCCCCAGCTCGGAACCCCAACCCCAAACCCATCCTGATTCACCCAGCTGGGAACCTAAATCCATCCTGATCCACCTGGCCAGGAACCCCAAACCCAAATCCATCCTGATCCACCTGGCCAGGAACCCTGAATCCATCCTGATCCACCCAGCTGGGAACCCCAAATCCATCCTGATCCACCTGGCCAGGAACCCCAAATCCATCCTGATCCACCCACCTGGGAACCCCAAATCCATCCTGATCCACCCAGCTGAGCCCTAACCCCAAATCCATCCTGATCCCCCCAGCTGGGAACCCCAAATCCATCCTGATCCACCTGGCCAGGAACCCCAAACCCAAATCCATCCTGATCCACCTGCCCAGGAACCCGAATTCCATCCTGGATCCCCCCGGTCCGGGGGCTGCAACCCCAAATCCATCCCAATCCCCCCTCCCAAAGCCTGGAACTCCCCAAATCCCCCATCCCAGGATCTGGAACCCCCCAAATCCCCCCCCTCTAGGGCCTGGAACCGCCCAAATCCCCCTCCAGGGCCTGGAACCCCCCCAAATCCCCCCTCCCAAACTCTGGAACTCCCCAAATCCCCCCTCCCAAAGCCTGGAACCCCCTCAAATCCCCCTCCTAAAGCCTGGAACTCCCAAATTCCCCTCCCAAAGCCTGGAACCCCCAAATCCCCCTCCCAAAGCCTGAAACCCCCTCAAATCCCCCACCCAGGATCTGGAACGCCCCTCCCAGAGCCTGGAACCCTCAAATCCCCCTCCAAAGCCTGGAACCCCTCAAATCCCCCTCCCAGAATCTGAAACGCCCCTCCCAAAGCCTGGAACCCCCCAAATCCCCTCCTCCAAAGCCTGGAACCCCCCAAATCCCCCATCCCAGGATCTGGAACCCCTCAATTCCCCCTCCCAAAGCCTGGAACCTCCCAAATCCCCCTCCCAGGGTCTGTAATGCCCCTCCCAGGGCCTGGAACCCCAGTTCGCCCCACCCAAAGCCTGGAACCCCAAATCCCCCTCCCAGGGTCTGAAACCCCCAAATCCCCCTCCCGTGTCCTGTCCCCGTTCCGCCCCCGGCAGGGTCTGGCTCCACCAGAACTGGGTCAGGGGCAGAAAGGGCCGATTGTGCTCCCGCCGGGAACGCCTCCCTCGGGATCCGGGCGCCCCTCCAGGGCTCGGGGGCCCCTCCAGCAGGGAGAGGGGCCATCCCATCCCATTCCCATCCCATTCCCAGGTGCTGTCCAAGGCCCCGAACCCTCTGGACCCCTCTGCTCCCCCGGACACGCAGGTGACGGTGCAGCTGTGGGACTCGGAGCCGCTGGCGCTCACCGTGCCCGGCCACATCCCCTGGGACGATCCCAAATTCATGGAGATCGTGGCCCAGCAGGCGCTCGGGCGCTACAAGGAGAACGCCATGTGAGCCCGGGGAACACCCCCTAAAACCCCCCCAATCCCCCCAAAAAACAACACGGGGAGGGGGTCACAGCGGGCTCATCCCTTCCTTTTGTTAATCCCACAGAGAGTAGCAGGGAGATCCCGATGTTCCGCAGCACATCCAGCCCCATTCCAAGCGGGAATTGTCACCGTTGTTGTGCCCTCCCCACCCCCACCTCTCCCTCTTCCCGCTGCAGGGACCCCCCTTCCCCTGCCGGGGGTCCCGAACAGGCAATAAAGGTAGAGTTGAACCCCTGGATCTGCTTCCCGCAGGTTTTGGGGGCATTCCCGTGGGGAAAAAAAAGGGGGGAAAAAAAAGGGGGGAAAAAAAGGGGGGAAAAAAAGGGGGGAAAAAAAAGCGGCCTGGGGGCCACAAATGGATATTGGAAAATTGGGAGGGGGGATCCAAGGATAGGGGACATCCCAACCCTCCCCCCCAGCGCACACCCAAAGGGAAAATGAGGGAGAGCTGGATCCTTGGATTTTCCTTTCCTGCGGTTTTGGGGACACCCCTGAAGGAGGAAGTGGGGAAAAGCAGCCTGGGGGCCGTCCCGGGTGCTGGGAAAACGGGATGATGATCCCAGGGACAAATCCTGCTGGGAACACCCCAGGGCACAGCCCCCGTCCCTGCTGATCCCCAAATCCCACCGGGAACCCCCCTCACACAGGCACCCACGGAGTGATCCAGGGGCAGATCCACTCTTTTGGGGGGACGCACACTGGGGGTCCCAGCCCCGATCCCATCCCAATCCCACCCCTGATCCCTTGGGAACGGATCCTCAAACCCCACAGGCACCCACGGAGTGATCCAGGGGCAGATCCGGGGATGGATTTGGGATAAGAGGGATCAGCTGTGGGAAAGGGGTGGGATTTGGGATAAGGGGGATCAGCTGTGGGAAAGGGGATGGGAGATGGGATAAGGGGGATCAGGTGTGGGAAAGGGGGTGGATTTGGGATAAGAGGGAGCAGGTGTGGGAAAGGGGTGATGGATTTGGGATAAGGGAGTTGGATAAATGGAATAAGGGGGGTGAGCTGTGGGGGGGGGGAGATGGAAAAGGGGGATCAGGTGTGGGAAAAGGGTGGGATTTGGGATAAGAGGGATCAGCTGTGGGAAAGGGGGTGGGAGATGGGATAAGGGGGATCAGGTGTGGGAAAGGGGTTGGGATTTGGGATAAGGGAGTTGGATAAATGGAATAAGGGGGATCAGCTGTGGGGGGTGGGAGATGGAAAAGGGGGATCAGCTGTGGGAAAGGGGATGGATATGGGATAAGGGGATCAGCTGTGGGAAATGGGAGATGGAAAAGGGGGATCAGCTGTGGGAAAGGGGTTCGAGAGGGGAAAGGGGCTGGGATTTGGGATAAGAGGGATCAGCTGTGGGAAAGGGGTGGGATTTGGGATAAGGGAGTTGGATACATGGAATAAGGGGGATCAGCTGTGGGAAATGGAGGGAGATGGGAAAGGAGGATCAGCTGTGGAAAGGGGATGGGAGAAATGGAATAAGGGGATCAGGTGTGGGAAAGGGGTGATGGATTTGGGATAAGGGGGATCAGCTGTAGGAATATGGGAAAGGGGAAGGGGGAGTTGGGATAAGGAGGATCAACGTGGGAAAGGGGTGGGATTTGGAATAAGAGGGATCAGCTGTGGGAAAGGGGATGGGAGATGGGATAAGGGGGATCAACTGTGGGGGGTGGGAGATGGAAAAGGGGGATCAGCTGTGGGAAAGGGGATGGATTTGGGATAAGGGGGATCAGCTGTGGGAAGGGGGTGATGGAAAAGGGGAATCAGCTGTGGGAAAGGGATGATGGATTTGAAATAAGAGGGATCAGCTGTGGGAAAGGGGATGGGAGATGGGATAAGAGGGATCAGGTGTGGGAAACCTGGGAGAGGGGAAAGGGAGTTGGATAAGGGGGATCAGGTGTGGGAAAGGGGCTGGGAACTGGAATGGGAAGAGGGACTGGAATGTAGGAATGGGGACCCAGCTGTGGGAAAGGGGGGCTGGAATTGGGAATGGGGGATTGGAATTGGGAATGGGGGGATGGAAGTGGGAATGGAGGACTGGAAGTGGGAATGGGGGGCCTGGAAGTGGGAAAGGGGGGTTGGAATTGGGAATGGGGGGCTGGAATTTGGAATGGGGGATGGAATTTGGAATGGGGGTTGGAATTGGGAATGGGGGCTGGATTTGGGAATGGGGGAATCACCTGCAGGAAGGGGTACTGGAATCAGGAGTGGGTTTGGGATTTCGGGAGTGAGGGACAGCTGGAAATGGGATATCCCAAAAATGACCCTGGAGATCCCGGGAATGAGGGACAGCTGGGAATGGGACACCCCAAAGTCACCCTGGATCCGGGAATGAGGGACACTGGAAATGGGACACCCAAAATTACCCCGGATTCAGGAATGGGACACCCCAAAGTCATCCTGAATCCAGGAATGGGGCACCCCATGTCACCAGGATCCGGGAATGGGACATCCCAAAGTCACCCAGGATCTGGGAATGAGGGACACTGGGAATGCAGGGTCCCCCCCGCCCTCCTCCCTGTCCCCCCCCCGAGGATCCCTCAAAAACACATCCCAGACCTTCGTGTGGGATTCCCTTTGTTTGGAATTCCCTTTGTTTGGAATTCCCTTCATGTGGAATTCCCTTCGTGTGGGATTCCCTTTGTTTGGAATTCCCTTCATGTGGAATTCCCTTCGTGTGGGATTCCCTTTGTTTGGAATTCCCTTTGGCTGGAATTCCCTTTGGCTGGAATTCCCTTCGTTTGGGATTCCCTTCGTTTGGAATTCCCTTCGTGTGGAATTCCCTTTGTTTGGAATTCCCTTTGTCTGGAATTCCCTTCGGCTGGGATTCCCTTTGTTTGGAATTCCCTTTGTTTGGAATTCCCTTTCCCGCCCCTTCCCAGCAGCCCCGGGATTATCTGGGAGGAGTCCCCGGTCGGGGCTTCATTTCCCCCCTCCAGGGACCCCCCCGCATTCCCAGGATCCCCCCAAACCCCCCCGGGAATGCCCCCAGCCCCCTCTGGGATCTCCCAGAATTCCCAAACCCGCGGAGCCGGGAGAGCAGGACCCGGCTGGGGGCAGGGCCAGCCCGGCGCATCCCGCTTTCCCACTGATCCAGCGGGAATTTTGGGGTAATCCCAGGCCTTGGTGTCACCTCCGGGCCCCGCCCCCACCCCCGGGCCTGGGTTTTCCCGCCGGGAATGCCGGATCCCGGCTGGATCCTCGGAAGATCCCCGGGAGATCCGCGAGGAGGCACCGGGAGGAGCCGGCCCGGCTGCTCCGGCTTTCCTGGGAAACTCCGGGATTTGGGGATGGGAAGGGACCCAGTTCAGCCTTTCCCTGGATTTTGGGAAGGGGTTCAGGGCAGTTTTTCACTGGATTTTGGGAAGGGGTTCAGGGCAGCTTTTCCCTGGATTTTGGGAAGGGGCTCAGAGCAGCTTTCCCCTGGATTTTGGGATGGGAAGGGACCCAGTTTGGCCTTTCCCTGGATTTTGGGAAGGGGTTCAGTTCAGCCTTTCCCTGGATTTTGGGAAAGGGCTCAGTTTGGCCTTTCCCTGGATTTTGGGAAGGGGCTCAGTTCAGCCTTTCCCTGGATTTTGGGAAGGGGCTCAGGGCAGCTTTTCCCTGGATTTTGGGAAGGGGCTCAGGGCAGCTTTTCCCTGGATTTGGGGCTGGGAGGGGGCTCAGGAGCCTCCAGGGGGATTTTGGGGCACTCCCACAGTCCCCCCATCCCCCACCACCCCGACCCTCTTCCCCCTCCCCACTCTCGCTGGACCCCAAAAATCCCCCCTCAATCCCTGGGGACCCTCCTCCTTCCTTCCCCCAGCAAACCCCCCAAAATGGGACGAGGGCACAGGGACCCCAAAAACCTCAGGGGATTTGGAGGGCATAGAACCCAAAACCTCGGGGGATTTGGGAGGAGCAGAGACCCCAAAACCTCGAGGATTTGTGGGGGCACTGAGACCCTAAAAACCTCGGGGATTTGAGGGGGCATGGGGACCCTAAACGTCGGGGGCCTAGGGGTCCCAGGTGGGATCCTGTCCGGAGGGTCCCAGGTGGGGTTCCGGAGTCCCGAGGGGTCCCATCCTGGGGGTTCCAGGGAAATCCACGGAGGTCCCGTCCCGTGGGGTTCTGGGGATCCCAGGGAAGGGGTTCCATTCCCGTGGGGTTTCCGTGGGGATTCCGGGTTCCCGGGGAAGGGGGGTTTCCATTCCGTGGGTTTCCCGTGGGATTCCGGGGTTCCCGGGGAAGGGGGGTTTCCATTCCCGTGGGTTTCCGTGGGGATTCGGGGTTCCCAGGGGAGGGGTTTCCATTCCCGTGGGGTTCCCGTGGGGGTTCATGGGGAAGGGGGGTCCATTCCGTGGGGTTCCAGTGGGCATTCCGGGGATCCCAGGCCAGGGTGGGGGTTCCATTCCATGGGGTTCCCGTGGGGGTTCTGGGGATCCCGGGGCAGGGAGGTTCCATTCCCGTGGGATTCCCGGGGGTCCCAGGGCTGGGGGGTTTCCATTCCCGTGGGGTTTGCGTGGGGTTCTGTGGGGGTTCAGGGGGTCCCAGGGCAGAGTGGGGTTCCATTCCGTGGGGTTCCCGTGGGGATTCCGGGGTTCCCAGGGAAGGGGGGTCCGTTCCTGTGGGGATTCCGGGGTCCCGGAGGAGGGGGGTTTCCTTCCCGTGGGGTTCCGTGGGGGTTCGGGGTCCCAGGGCAGGGGGTTCCATTCCCGTGGGGTTCCGTGGGGTTCTGGGGTTCCCAGGGGAAGGGGGTCCCGTTCCTGTGGGGTTCCCGTGGGAGTTCTGGGGATCTGGGCAGGGTGGGGGTTCCATTCCCGTGGGTTCCTGTGGGGATTCCAGGGTTCCCAGGGGAGGGGGGTTCCATTCGTGGGGTTCCCGTGGGGATTCTGGGGTCCTAGGGCAGGGGGTTCCATTCCCGGGGTTCCCGTGGAGATCGGGGAGTCCCAGACAGGATCCGTCCGTGAGGGTTCGGGGTCCTAGAGTGGGGTCCCTTCCGTGGGGTCCGGGTGTCCCGGGGAGGATCCTTCCGATTGGATTCCCGTGGGATCGGGATCCGTCCGTTAAGTCCCAGGGAGCGGTATTCCCTTCCGTGGGTTCGTGGGGTTCCCGTGGGTCCACGGCGGGATGGGGTCTCACTTTGCCAGGGTGTTGATGGAGCCGGCGACGGCATCCTGCCCAGGCCACTGGACCGACCACACCGTGGACCACCCTGCCACCACCACCTACTGTGCGGGACACGCCCACCCGTGGAGACACGCCCACCCACGGGGGACACGCCCACCCACGGGAGACACGCCCACCCACGGGGGACACGCCCACCCACGGGGGATGTCCATGGAGACCCCCCCATCCCCCTGGACGCGCCCCCACGGGAATCCCCGCCCACGGGGTCTAGCCACGCCCACAGCGGTGACGTCTTGTGATGACCACGCCCGTTGATCTGCATGGCCACGCCCACCGAGCCACCGCGCTGCGGTCCTAGTGCCGCCCGTGGCCGTGTCCCGCGTGGTCCTGTCCCGGTGTCCCCGCCGTTCTGTCCCCACGATTCTGTCCCTCTGTCCCGCAGCCGCTTGTCCTGGTGATTCCGTCCCTGTGTGGCCTGTCCCCGTGTCCCTGTGTCGCCTGTCCCTGTGTCACCTGTCCCCGTGGTTGTGTCCCCGTGGTTGTGTCCCGGTGCCCCCCGTGCCGGTGTCCCCTGTCCTTGCAGTGCTCTCCCGGTCCCCCCGTGTCCCCCCCGTGTGCCTCCCGTGTCCCCTACGTGTCCTTCTGTGTCTCCGCGTGTCTCTCCCGTGTCCCCTCGTGTCCCCGACGTGTCCTTCTATGTCTTGCCGTGTCCCCCCCGTGCTTCTCCCGTGTCCCTCCATGTCCCCCCCGTCTCCCCTACGTGTCCTTCCGTGTCTTCCCGTGTCCCCTACGTGCTTCTCCTGTGTCCCCTCGTGTCCCCCCCTGTCTCCTCTACGTGTCCTTCTGTGTCTTCCCCGTGTCCCCTAGTGTTTCCTCCTGTGTCCCCCTCATGTCCCCTCACCTGTCCCCCCGTGTCCCCCTGTGTTCTCCCGTGTCCCACTTATGTCCCCTCGTGTCCCCCCATGTCCCCCCGTGTCCCCGCGTGTTCCTCCCGTGTCCCACTCCATGTCCCCCCGTGTCCCCCCTGTATCCTCCAGTGTCCCCTACGTGTCTTTCTGTGTCCCCCTCGTGTCCCCCTGTGTCCCCCTGTGTCCCTCCGTGTCCCTCCGTGTTCCCTGTGTCCCTCCGTGTCCCCCCGTGTTCCCCTGCAGTCCCCCCAGTGTCCCCTCCATGTCCCCCGTGTCCCCTCCGTGTCCCCTCGTGTTCCTCCCTGTGTCCCCCAGTGTCCCCTCCATGTCCCCCCGTGTCCCCTACGTGTCCTTCTCGTGTCCTTTCCGTGTCCCCCCTGTGTCCCAGTGTCCCCCCTCATGTCCCCCCGTGTCCCCCCCGTGTCCCCCCGCGTTCCCGGCAGGTGGCGCCGGCGGAGCGCGACCGGGATAAGGAGTTCCCGGGATAAACCCTTCCTGGGATAAACCGCTCCCGGGATAAACCATTCCTGGGATAAACCCAACCCAGGATAAACCCACCTGGGATAAACCTGCCTGGGATAATCCCGATCCAAGGGGGGGAGGGACAATCCCGATCCAAGGGGGGACAATCCCGATCCAAGGGGGGACAACCCCCATTCAAGGGGGGGACAATCCTGATCCAAGGGGGGGAGGGACAATCCCGATCCAAGAGGGGGAATAATCCTGATCAAGGAGAGTGACAATCCTGATCCAAGGGGGGGGACAATCCTGATCCAAGGGGGACAATCCTGATCCAAGGGTGGGGACAATCCGATCCAAGGGGACAATCCCGATCCAAGGCGGGGACAATCCCGATCCAAGGGAGGGATAATCCTGATCCAAGGGGGGGAGGGACAGTCCTGATCCAAGGAGGGGACAATCCCGATCCAAGGAGGGACAATCCCTATCCAAGGGGGATAATCCTGATCCAAGGGGTCAATCTTGATCCAAGGGGGGACAATCCCGATCCAAGGAGGGACAATCCCGATCCAAGGGAGGGTGATAATCCCGATCCAAGGACGGACAATCCCGATCCAAGGGAGGGACAATCCCGATCCAAGGAGAGGTGGGGGGAGGACAATCCCGATCCAAGGGACAATCCAATTCAAGGAGGGAAAATCCCAATCAAGAAGGAGGGCACAATCCGATCAAGGGGACAATCCCGATCCAGGGAGGACAATCCCGATCCAGGGGGATAATCCTGATCCAAGGGGGGAATAATCCTGATCCAAGGAGGGACAATCCCGATCCAGGAGGGACAATCCCGATCCAGGAGGACAATCCCGATCCGAGGGGGGGATAATCCCGATCCAAGGAGGGGACAAACCAATCAAGGGAGGGAAATCCAATCCAAGAAGGGGACACATTCCTGATCCAAGGAGGGACAATCCCGATCCAAGGAGGACAATCCTGATCCAAGGGTGGGGAATAATCCCCATCCAAGGGGGACAATCCTGATCCAAGGGTGGGGGAATAATCCCGATCCAAGGGGGGACACTGGGGTGGGGTGGAAATGGCCCTGAGGGGACAGAAATGTGACCTTGGGGGTCCCAAAATGTGTCCCCTGGGGGCGTGTGTGATGGGAGAGACCCAAATTTGACCCTGGGGGGGTCCCCAAATGTGTCCCTGGAGGGGGAGGGGGTGTGTGTGTCTCTATAAATTTAATTATAAAGACTGTAATTCTTTGTAATTGATACTGTATATATATTCTGTATGTGTTAAATATGTATTTCATTATAAAGAATTAAATGTATTTCATTATAAAGAATTAAATCGAATCGAATCTCCCAACTAGGAATTCTTTCTTTCTGATTTTTTCCAGAGGATTCTTAATAATTCTTAATTCTTTATAGTCAAATATATATTGAATATATACAGAATATATATATATATTATCGGTTATAAAGAATTAAAGTCCTTATAATTAAATATATATATATTATTAATTATAAAGAATTCAATTAAAATCCCTATTAAGGCATCCTTAAAAAATTCCTTATTAGGGATTTAAATTAATTTTATTAATTTAAAATATATATTCTATATATATATATTTTATATATATATTTTATATATATATATCCTCTCCCATGCCCTGCTCCCCCCCTAGACCCGAGGGAAGGATCCCAGGAGTTCCCGATATTCCAGGGGACCGGGATCATCCTCTCCCATCCCTGTTCCCCGAGGGAAGGATCCCAGGTGTTCCCGATATTCCAGGGGATCAGGATCCCCCTCTCCCATCCCTGTTTTCCCCCAGCCCCGAGGGAACAATTCCCGGTGTTCCCAAGATCTCAGCAGACCGGGATCATCCTCTCCCAGCCCCGAGGGAAGGATCCCAGGTGTTCCCAGGATCCCAGGGGACCAGGATCATTCTCTCCCAGCCCCGAGGGAGGAATCCCAGGTGTTCCCGATATCCCAGCGGACCGGGATCATCCTCTCCCAGCCCCCAGGGAACAATCCCAGGTGTTCCCGATCTCCCAGAGGACCAGGATCATCCTCTCCCATCCCTGCTCCCCGAGAGAACAATCCCAGGTGTTCCCGATATCCCAGGGGATCGGATCCCCCTCCCCCGTGGCCGCTCCCGCAGGGAAGGATCCCAGGTGTTCCCAGAGGATCGGGATCCCCCTCATCACCTCCTGCCCCGAGGGAACAATTCCCGGTGTTCCCAAGGTCCCAGCAGACCGGGATCCTCTCCTCCCATCCCTGCTCCCCCTCCAGCCCCCAGGGAAGGATCCCAGGTGTTCCCAGAGGATCGGGATCCCCCTCGTCCCCTCCTGCCCCGAGGGAACAATCCCAGGTGTTCCCAGGATCTCAGCAGACCGGGATCCTCTCCTCCCATCCCGCTCCCCCTCCACCCCCGAGGGAAAGATCCCAGGTGTTCCCAGGATCCCAGGTGTTCCCAATATCCCAGCGGACCGGGATCATCCTCTCCCAGCCCCTAAGGAAGGATCCCAGGTGTTCCCAGGACCCCAGGGGACCAGGATCATCCTCTCCCATCCCCGAGGGAGGAATCCCAGGTGTTCCCAGGATCCCAGGTGTTCCCAGGATCCCAGGAGACCGGGATCATCCTCTCCCAGCCCCCAGAGAACAATCCCAGGAGTTCCCGATATCCCAGGGGACCGGGATCCCCCTCTCCCATCCCTGTTCCCCCTCCACCCCCGAGGGAACGATCCCAGGTGTTCCCGATATCCCAGGGGACCGGATTCCCCTCTCCCATCCCCGAGGGAACAATCCCAGGTGTTCCTGGTATCCCAGGTGTTCCCAGGATCCCCCTCTCCCAGCCCCGAGGGAACGATCCCAGGTGTTCCCGATATCCCAGCGGACCGGGATCATCCTCTCCCAGCCCCCAGGGAACAATCCCAGGTGTTCCCGATCTCCCAGAGGACTGGGATCCTCCTCTCCTATCTCTGTTCCCCGAGAGAACAATCCCAGGTGTTCCCAGGATCCCAGGGGACCGGATCCCCCTCTCCCAGCCCCAAAGGAAGGATCCCAGGATCCCAGGGGAGCGGATCCCCCTCTCCCTCGGCTGCTCCCAGTACCACAGGGAAGAATCTCAGGTGTTCCCAGGATCCCAGGGGACCGGGATCATCCTCTCCCATCACCGAGGGAGGAATCCCAGGTGTTCCTGATATCCCAGGGGACCGGATCCTCCTCTCCCAGCCCCGAGGGAAGGATCCCAGGTGTTCCCAGGATCCCAGGTGTTCCCGATATCCCAGCGGACCGGATCCTCCTCTCCCAGCCCCGAGGGAAGGATCCCAGGTGTTCCCAGGATCCCAGCGGACCGGGATCCTCCTCTCCCATCCCTGCTCCCCCTCCACCCCCGAGGGAACGATCCCAGGTGTTCCCGATATCCCAGGGGATCGGATCCCCCTCCCCCGTGGCCGCTCCCGCAGGGAAGGATCCCAGGTGTTCCCAGAGGATCGGGATCCCCCTCATCCCCTCCTGCCCCGAGGGAACAATCCCAAGTGTTCCCAGGATCCCAGCGGACCGGTATCATCCTCTCCCAGCCCCGAGGGAACGATCCCAAGTGTTCCCAAGATCCCAGCAGACCGGGATCATCCTCTCCCATCCCTGCTCCCCCTCCACCCCCGAGGGAAGGATCCCAGGTGTTCCCGATATCCCAGCGGACCGGGATCCTCCTCTCCCAGCCCCGAGGGAAGGATCCCAGGTGTTCCCAGGATCCCAGGTGTTCCCAAGATCCCCCTCTCCCATCCCCGAGGGAAGGATCCCAGGTGTTCCCAGGATCCCAGGTGTTCCCGATATCCCAGGGATCGGATCCCCCTCTCCCGCTCCCGCAGGGAAGGATCCGAGGCGGTGCCGAGAACCAGGGAATCCTTTCTCTGTCCCATCCTTTATTTCTCCCGGCGCTCCCAGAACCTGGGAATCCTTCCCGGTGTGTGGGGTGGGCACGATCCCCTCGGAGCAGGAGGGAATTCCCGCCCTGCAGACGGGGATCATTTCCATGGATAAACCGGTGCGGGGTTGGGATGAACTCCCCGTCTGGGATCGGGTACCTCGGGAGGTCCCTCCTTGTGTGTTTGTGTCCCCCCCTCGGGGTTTTGGGGTGAAAAATCCCGTTTTGAGGTGGAAAAGGAGGGAGGTTTTGCTCCCCTCGTGCGGTGCTGGGGGTGGGTTTGCTCCCCCCGGGATGCGCTGCGGGAATTCCGGGATCATCCCGGTGCTGGGGAGAGAGGGGGGAAGGGGTGTGGAGGAGAAGGGTGCAGAGGTGTTGTAATGTCCCGATTTGTCCCCAAAATACCTCCCTGAGGGGAACAATTCCATCCCCAAGGGCTTGGGGAGGGAGAAAAAGGGGATCCCGAGGGGTGATGTCCCAGATTGTCCCCCAGAATTCCTCCCTGAGGGGAACAATTCCATCCCCCAAGGGCTTGGGGAGGGTGAAAATGGGGATCCCGGGGGATGATGTCCCAGACTGTCCCCCAGAATTCCTCCCTGAGGGGAACAATCCCATCCCACAGCGAGGATGGAGGTGGGGATCCCAAGGAATGATTGGGATTGGCCCCCAGAATTCCTCCCTGAGGGGAACAGCTCCGTCCCCGGAGCCTTGGGGAGGGTGAAATGGGGATCCCGAGGGGTGATATCCCGGATTGTCCCCCAGAATTCCTCCCTGAGGATGAGAAGGGGGTCCCAGAGGTCCCCCCCGGGTTCCTCCTGCCCGATCCCGAGGACTCCCCGCTCTGCCCACCTGAAAAAGGGGTTAAACCCCCCCAAAATTCCGGCCAGGGCAGGGGTTTGGGCGCGGCCTTCGGGACTGCGGGCTCGTTCTGCGGGCACGGCATTCCCGAGGATCCCGAGGGCGCATCCACTCTGCTTCCCGCGGCATTCCCGAGGATCCCGAGGGCACATCCATCCCTGCTTCCCGCGGCATTCCCGAGGATCCCGAGGGCACATCCACCCTCTGCTTCCCGCGGCGTTCCCGAGGATCCCGAGGGTACGTCCATGCCCTGCTTCCCACGGTATTCCCGAGAAGTGGGATGGAACATCCAATCCTGCTTCGCAGCGTTGAGGATCGAGGACGTCATGCCCTGCTTCCGCGGCATTCCCGTGGCATTCCCGAGGATCCCGAGGGCACATCCATGCCCTGCTTCCCGCGGCATTCCTGAGGATCCCGAGGGCACATCCATCCTTGCTTGCCTCCCGCGGCGCATCCATCCCTGCAGGGCATTCCGCGAGGGCACATCCATCCCCTGCTTCCCACGGCATTCCCGAGGATCCCGAGGGCACATCCATGCCCTGCTTCCCGCGGCATTCCCGAGGAGCGGGATGGGACATCGACCCTCTGCTTCCCGCGGCGTTCCCGAGGATCCCGAGGGTGCATCCATGCCCTGCTTCCCGCGGCATTCCCGAGGATCCCGAGGGCACATCCACGCCCTGCTTCCCGCGGCATTCCCGAGGATCCCGAGGGCACATCCATCCCCTGCTTCCCACGGCATTCCCGAGGATCCCGAGGGTACATCCATGCCCTGCTTCCCGCGGCATTCCCGAGGATCCCCAGGACGCAGCGGGCAGGACCCGCGTGGGGGTCGTTCCCACGGCGGTGGGGGTCGTTCCCACGGCGGTGGGGGCCCCGGGTGTCCCACCCCACGGTGGGTTTGTGGGTGGGTTTGTGTGTTTCTGTGATCAAACCCTCTCCCACCTCTCCGAGTTTCACATTTTGGGGGGGGGGGCGTTTTTGGCGAAAAACCACCGGAACGAAAACAGCTTTAAATTAACCCAGAAACAGCTCCCGCAGTCCCGAGGAGCGCGCGGGGAGGGGGTGGGGGGTGGGAATGTGGGGTGGGGGGTCCCTGCCCAGCCCCCGGCCAAGATAAACCCTCGGTCCGTGGGGGGTCTGGGGTCGCTCCGAGGGGTCAGGGTCCCACCCAAGCCCCCTGCCAAGTGGAACCCTCGGTCCGCGGGGTCTGGGGGTGCTCCGAGGGGTCGGGGTCCCACCCAAGCCCCCTGCCAAGATAAACCCTGGGTCCGCGGGATCTGGGGGTGCCTCGAGGGGTCGGGATCCCCCCCAAGCCCCTGGTCAAGATAAACCCTCGGTCCGGGGGGTCTGGGGTGCCTTGAGAGGTCGGGATCCTTGAGGGGTCGGGATCTCCCCCAAGCCCCCTGCCAAGTGGAACTCCCGGTCCGTGGGGTCTGGGGGTGCCTTGAGGGGTCAGGATCTCCCCCAAGCCCCCTGCCAAGATAAACCCTCGGTCCGCGGGGTCTGGAGGTGCTCCGAGGGGTCGGGATCCCTGCCCATCCCCCGGCCAAGATAAGCCCTCGGTCCGGGGTGGGTCTGGGGTTGCCTTGAGGGGTCAGGGTCCCCCCCAAGCCCCCTGCCAAGTGGAACCCTCGGTCCGGGAGGGGTCTGGGGTCGCTCCGAGGGGTCAGGGTCCCCCCCAAGCCCCCTGCCAAGATAAACCCTGGGTCCGGGGGGGAACCTGGGGGCGCTCCGAGGGGTCAGAATCCTCCCCAAGCCCCCGAATCCTCGGTCCGCGGGGTCTGGGGGTGCGCCGAGGGGTCGGGATCCCTGCCCATCCCCCTGCCAAGATAAACCCTCGGTCCGGGGTGGGTCTGGGGTTTGCTTGAGGGGTCAGGGTCCCCCCCAAGCCCCGTGCCAAGATAAACCCTGGCTCCGTGAGGGTCTGGGGTTGCCCTGAGGGGTCAGGGTCCCCCCCAAGCCCCCTGCCAAGATAAACCCTCGGTCCGGGGGTCTGGGGTGCCTTGAGAGGTCGGGATCCCCCCCAAACCCCCTGCCAAGTGGAACCCTCGGTCCTTGGGGTCTGGGGGTGCTCCGAGGGGTCGGAATCCTCCCCAAGCCCCCGAACCCTCGGTCAGCGGGATCTGGGGGTGCTCCGAGGGGTCAGGATACCCCCCAAGCCCCCCGCCAAGTGGAACCCCCGGTCCGGGGTGGGTCTGGGGTCGCTCCGAGGAGTCAGGGTCCCCCCCAAGCCCCCTGCCAAGTGGAACCCCCGGTCCGGGGTGGGTCTGGGGTGGCTCCGAGGGGTCTCTACACGGAGCTGCGGCGCTTGCCGAGCCCCGGCAGGGCGGCCAGGCTGTGCATGCCGCTGGACACGGAGCTGACGGCCGAGCGGCGGGCCCCGCACAGGCAGCGCTTCGGGGGGGTGCCGGCGCCTCGCGGGGGCGAGGAGTGGCCGTGCCCGTGTCCGCCGTGTCCTGCGTGGCCGTGGGCCTGCTCGGCGGCCGCGTCCGAGGCGGAGGACAGGTCCCGGGGGATGATCATGGGGATGGAGTACTGCAGCTTCTCGCGGCTCTTGTACCACAGGCACGAGCACACGGACTGGAAGTGCAGCACCTCGGCGTAGACGTTCCGGAGCCCCCCTCCTCCTCCTCCTCCTCCTCCTCCTCCTCCCGCCCCCTCCCCGGCGGCGGCCCCCGCGGCGGGCGCGGCCGTGGGGGTCTCGCGTGGGCGGGCGGAGAGCAGGGCGCGCTGCTCCGCGTCCCGCCGCTCGTCCTCGGCGTTCATGGTCATGAAGCGCAGCACCACCAGGTTGAGGAAGGCGCCGATGACCGTGAGCCCCGTGAGGATGTAGACGAAGCTGAAGGCCACGTACTGCGGCTGGTTCTGCAGCGCCTGGTCCTTCTGCAGCGCCACGTAGTCCCCGAAGCCGATGGTGGTGAGGGTGATGAAGCAGTAGTAGTAGGCGTGGAAGAAGCTCCAGCGCTCGTAGTGCGAGAAGGCGGCGGCGCCCACGCAGAGGGTGCTGATGCAGGAGAAGAAGCCGATGGCGACCATGTTGGCCATGGACACCTCGGGCCGCCTCATGCCCAGGCACCTCTTGGCGCGGTGCAGGAGGTACTTGACGAAGGTGTTGATGCGCTCGCCCAGGCTCTGGAACATGACGAGGGTGAGGGGGATGCCGAGCAGCGCGTACACCATGCAGAACACCTTCCCCCCGTCCGTGCTGGGCGCGGCGTGGCCGTAACCTGGGCACGAGGGCACAGCGGGGTCAGCGCGGGGATCAGGACACTCGGGGGGGCTTCCCCCCGACAGCCGGGGAAGGGTGGGATGGGATCATAAAGCTCGTCCTGTCCTCACCCCGACGGCTCCCGCTGTCCCAGGGGATCCAGCCCGGCCTGGGACACTGCAGGGATCCAGGGGCAGCCACAGCTTCCCTGGGAATTCCAGCCCAGCCCCTCCCAGTAGGGAATCCCTTCCCAGTCTCCCATCCATCCCTGCCCTCTGGCACTGGGAAGCCATTCCCTGTGTCCTGTCCCTCCATCCCTTGTCCCCAGTCCCTCTCCAGCCCTCCTGGAGCCCCCGCAGGCTCTGGAAGGGGCTCCAAGCTCTCCCCAGAGCTCAGTGTTTTCCTTTAACCCCTTGGAGCTGCGTCCCTAGGGATTATCTGCTGGGAAACTGGGAAGCCCAGCCTGGAGCCATCCCAGCAGCACCTCCAGCTCCACGGGATCCCAGGCTGGTTTGGGTGGGAAGGGATTTTAAATCCCATCCAGTGCCACCCCTGCCATGGGCAGGGACACCTCCCACCAGCCCAGGGTGCTCCAAGCCCCGTCCAGCCTGGCCTGGGACATTCCCAGGGATGCAGGGGCAGCCACAGCTTCCCTGGGATGTGCCAGGGATGGTTCCCTTGTCCCTCCCTGTCCCCGCCTCTGTCCCTGTCCCTGCACCTTTCCCTGTCCCAGCCCCTGTCCTTGCCCCGTCCCTATTTCTGCCCCGTCCCTGTCCCTTCCCCCGTCCCTATTCCCGTCCTTTTCCCTTTTCCTTTCCATTCTTTTTCTGTCTCTTTCTCCTTCTTTGTCTTTTTTTTTCCTTTTCCTTTCCCATTTCAATTTCCTCCTTATCCTTTTCCTTTCCCTCCTTTCCCTTATCCTTTTACTTTCCCTTTGGTTTTCGTTCCTTTTTTCTTCTTCTTTTCTTTTTTTTTCCTCTTTTCCTTTTCTCCTTTCCCTCCTTTTTTCTCCCCTTCCTTTCCCTCCTCTTTCCCCTTTTCCCTTCCCTTCCCAGCTTTCCCAGCAGTCCGGGATCCCAGGAGCCAGGAGGCAGGAGCAGGGACAAGGACAGGGACAGGCACATTGTCACCCTCACTGTCACTTCTTTGTCACCTCTCTGTCCCCTCAGTGCCACTCTCTCTGTCCCCTCAGTGCCACCCTCTCTGTCCCCTCAGTGCCACCCTCACTGTCACCTCTCTGTCGCCTCACTGTCACCTCCCTGTCACCTCATTGCCACCCTGGCTGTCACCTCCCTGTCCCCTCAGTGCCACTCTCCCTGTCCCCTCATTGCCACCCTCACTATCACCTCTCTGTCCCCTCAGTGCCACTCTCCCTGTCCCCTCAGTGCCACCTCACTGTCACCTCTCTGTCCCCTCAGTGCCACCCTCTCTGTCCCCTCAGTGCCACCCTGGCTGTCACCTCTCTGTCCCCTCAGTGCCACTCTCCCTGTCCCCTCGGTGCCACCCTGGCTGTCACTTCTCTGTCCCCTCAGTGCCACTCTCCCTGTCCCCTCAGTGCCACCCTCACTGACCCTCACTCATCTCTGTCCCCTCAATGCCACCCTGGCTGTCACCTCTCTGTCCCCTCAGTGCCACCCTCTCTGTCCCCTCAGTGCCACCCTCGCTGTCACCTCCTGTCCCCTCAGTACCACCCTCACTGTCCCCTCACTGTCGCCTCACTGTCACCTCTCTGTCCCCTCAGTGCCACCCTCAGTGCCACTCTCCCTGTCCCCTCAGTGCCACCCTGGCTGTCACCTCTCTGTCCCCTCAGTGCCACCCTCAGTGCCACCTCTCTGTCACCTCAGTGCCACCCTCTCTGTCACCTCAGTGCCAGCCTCAGTGCCACCCTCACTGTCACCTCCCTGTCCCCTCAGTGCCACCCCGGTTGTCACCTCCCTGTCCCCTCAGTGCCACCCCGGCTGTCCCCTCGGGAGGGCCCGGGGGTGGCGGGATCCGCTCCAGGGAGGGGCCGCCCGAGCTCTGCCGGTGCCGGCGCTGCCCGCGGGGACGGGCGGGGACACCGGGCAGGGGCGACACCGCGGCTGTCACCGGGGGTGGCACCTGGGGTGTCACCTGGGGGTGTCACTGGGTGTGTCACCTGAGCGTGTCACCTGGGCGTGTCACTGGAGCGACACCAGGGAGTGTCACCTGGGCGTGTCACCTGGGGTGTCACCTGGGTGTGTCACTGGAGCGACATCGGGGTGTGTCTCCTGGGAGTGTCACCTGGGGTGTCACCCTGGGGGTGTCACTGGGGGTGTCACCTGGGCGTGTCACCTGGGGTGTCACCTGGGTGTGTCACCTGGGGGTGTCACTGGGGGTGTCTCCTGGGAGTGTCACCTGGGGTGTCACCCTGGGGGTGTCACTGGGGGTGTCTCCTGGGAGTGTCACCTGGGGTGTCACCCTGGGGGTGTCACTGGGGGTGTCTCCTGGGAGTGTCACTGGAGCGACACCAGGGAGTGTCACCTGGGGGTGTCACTGGGGTTGTCACTGGAGCGACACCTGGGGGTGTCACCTGGAGGTGTCACCTGCGGGTGTCACTGGAGCGACATCGGGGTGTGTCACCTGGTGGTGTCACTGGAGGTGTCACCTGGGGGTGTCACCTGTGCATGTCATCTGCACGTGTCACATGGGGTGTCACCTGGGGTGTCACTGGAGCGACATCGGGGTGTGTCACCTGGGGGTGTCACCTGGGGGTGTCACCTGGGGATGTCACCGAGGGGGTGTCACTGGAAAACAGCACTGGACAGCATCACCTGAGGATCACCTGAGACATCACCTGAGCATCACCTGAGCATCCCCTCAACATCACCTGAGCATCACCTGAGCATACCCTCAACATCACCAGAGCATCCCCTCAACATCACCAGAGCATCATCTCAGCATCACCTGAGCATCACCAGAGTCACCAGAGCATCACCAGAGCATCACCTGAGCATCACCTGAGGATCCCCTCAGACATCCCCTGAGACATCCCCTCAACATCACCTGAGCATCATCTCAGTATCACCTGAGCATCACCTGAGCATCATCTCAGCATCACCTGAGACATCCCCTCAGCATCACCTGAACATCATCTCAGCATCACCTGAGCATCATCTCAGCATCACCTGAGACATCTTCTCAGCATCACATGAGCATCATCTCAGTATCACCTGAGACATCTTCTCAGCATCACATGAGCATCATCTCAGCATCACCTGAGACATCACCTGAGCATCACCTGAACATCATCTCAGTATCACCTGAACATCATCTCAGCATCACCTGAGTATCCAGAGCACCACCTCAGCATCACCTGAGCATCCCCTCAGCATCACCTGAGCATCCCCTCAGCATCACCTGAGACATCCCCTCAGCATCACCTGAGCATCACCAGAGTCACCAGAGCACCACCAGAGCATCACCTGAGACATCCCCAAAAAACGTCACTGGAGAGCATCCCCAGAGCATCCTCAGAGCATCGTGAAAGCGTCACCTGAGAGCATCACCTGAGCAACACCTGGGAGTGCCACCAGCAAACAGCACTGCAGAGTCCCCTGAGCATCCCCTGAGCATCCTCTGAGCATCCCCTGAGCATCATGAAAGCATCCCCTGAGAGCATCACCTGAGCAACACCTGGGAGTGTCACCAGCAAACAGCACTGCAGAGCGTCCCCTGAGCATCCCCTGAGCATCATCAAAGCATCCCCTGAGCATCCTCTGAGCATTCCCTGAGCATCCCCTGGGAGCATCATCAGAAAACATCCCTGGAGAGCATCCCCAGGGCATCATAGCAGCACCACCTGAGCATCCCTGGAGAGCATTCCCAGAGCATCGCCCGAGAGTAACACCTGAGAGCATCCCCGGCGCATTTGAGAGCATCCCCAGAGCACTTCCCGAGCCCATCCCCGGAGCCTCCCCGCTCTCCTCCGTGCCGGGTTCCACCTACCCCTTCTCCCTCGCTGATAGAAAAGGGGGGGCTGCTCCTCGAGTCCCCTCCCTGTTTCTCCTGTCCCCTCCCTGTCTGTTCCTCGTGTCCCCTCCCTGTCTGTTCCTCCTGCCCCTTCTCTGCCTGTTCCTCGTGTCCCCTCCCTGCCTGTTCCTTGTGTCCCCTCCTCCTGTATCCTCTCTGCCCTCCTATGCCCCTTCTCTGCCCCCATGTTCCCTCCCTCCCCCGTGTCCTCCTCTCTACCCCCTTGTCCCTCCTCTCTGCCCCCGTGTCCCCTCCTCTGCCCCCTTGTCCCTCTCCTACCCCGTGTCCCCTCCCTGTCCCCGTGTCCCTCCCTGTTCCTTATCCCCTCTCTGCCCCCGTGTCCCCTCCTCTGCCCTCCGTGTCCCTCCCTCTCTGCCCCCGTGTCCCTCTCCTGCCCCGTGTCCTCTCTCTTCCCCCTTGTCCCCTCCCTGCCCCCCCGTGTCCCTCCCCTGCCTGTTCCTCGTGTCCCCTCCTCCCTGCCCCCTGTGTCCCTCCCTGCTCTACCCCGTGTCCCCTCCCTGCCCCCGTGTCCTCCTTCTCTACTCCCTTGTCCCCTCCCTGCCCCCCGTGTCCCCTCCTGCCCCCCTGTGTCCCCTCCCTGCCCCTGTCCTCCTCCCTACCCCCGTGTCCCCTCTCCCCTCACTCCCTTGTCCCCTCCCTGCCCCCATGCCCCCTCCCTGCCTGTTCCTCTGTGTCCCCTCCCTCCCTGCCCTCCGTGTCCCCTCCCTGCCCCCTGTGTCCCCTCCCCTCTACCCCCGTGTCCCTCTCCCTGCCTCCCATGTCCCTCCCTGCCCCCGTGTCCCCCTCCCTTCCCCGTGTCCCCTCCTGCCCCCTGTGTCCCCCCTCCCTGGCCCATGTCCCCATGTGCCCCCTCCTTCCCCAAGTCCTCCCCACCCTCCGAAGGGACCCCGAGGCCTCTCCCCTCCCGCTGGGGACCCCTCCCAGAGCCGGGGGTTCATCCACCCGGGACCCCCATCCCGGTGCCCTCCCCCTCCTTCCAGCCTCCTCCTGCCCCATCCCAACACCCCAAATCCTGGCTGGGATTCCGGGAGGAGCCTCGGGCCGTGCCCCGGGGGGTGTCCCCTCCCCGAGCCTCCCTCCCGCCGCTCCAGCCTCTCCCTCGCGCTATTTTTAGCCGCGTTTCCCGAGGAAGGGAGTCCGGGAGCTGTCAATCCTCCCGCGCCCCCCCCGTCCCCCCCGATCCCGGCGCTGCCTGATCCTCGGCACGTCCGAGGGGCCGGGAAGGGCTCCGGGATGGCGAATCCAGCCGGGCGGGAAGGGGGAAAAAATCCCACCCCCCAAAACCCCTCGGGCAGCCGAGGGGTCCCCCCCGAGGCCGGGATTGTGGGGAGCGGGGGGCGCATCCCAGCCCGGGAAAGCTCCCGGGAACGAGCTGGGAAAAGCTCCCCGTCATCCCCATCCCATCCCTGTATCCCATCCCATCCCTGTATCCCATCCCTGTATCCCATCCCATCCCATCCCATCCCATCCCATCCCATCCCATCCCATCCCACTGCCCGCGCCGTGGGTGTCCCTGAGGGAAGGGGTGTGTTTTTTTTTCCAGGGGGGATCGGGGGGTGCTCGGGGCTCTGGCAGCGGCCCCGGGAGCTCGGGCCGTGTCCCCGGGGAGCGGGCGTGACACGTCCCGCAGGAACGCGGGGCAGGGATCGTGTCCTTTTTAGGGCTGCGCAGCCGGAGGGGGCCGGAGCCGGAGCGGCCCCGAGCAGGTGCAGGAGCGGCCTGGAGCGAATCCCGGAACAAATCCCGGCCTGGAGCGAATCCCGGAGCAAAATCCCGGCCTGGCGAGGCCAGGGAGGGATGGAGGGAGGGAGGGATGGATGGCAGGGATTAGCGGGGCAGCTGCGGCCACCGGCAGGGAGGGGGAAAAGGGGGAGGGAAGGCAGGGAGAGGGTCCCTGGGGGATGAGAGGGAAGGGAGAGGATCCTTGTGAGGTGGAAAGGCAGGGAGAGGGTCCTTATGGGGTGGGAAGCCAAGGAGAGGGTCCCTGGGGGATGAGAGGGAAAGGAGAGGGTCATTATGGGATGGGAAGGCAGGGAGAGGGTCCCTGGGGGATGAGAGGGGAGGGAAAAGGTCCTTATGGGGTGGGAAGGCAGGGAGAGGGTCCCTGGGAGATGAGAGGGAAGGGAGAGGGTCCTTGTGAGGTGGGAAGGCAGGGAGAGGGTCCTTATAGGGTGGGAAGAAGGGAGAGGGTCCTTATGGGATGGGAAGGAAAGGAGAGGGTCCTGAGGGTGGGAAGGAAAGGAGAGGGTCCTTATGGGATGGGAAGGAGGGAGAGGGTCATTATGGGATGGGAAGGCAGGGAGAGGGTTCTTATGGGATGGGAAGGAAAGGAGAGGGTCCCTGGGGGATGAGAGGGAAGGGAGAGGGTCCTTATGGGGTGGGAAGGAAGGGAGAGGGTCCTTATGAGGTGGGAAGGAAAGGAGAGGGTCCCTGAGGGTGGGAAGGAAAGGAGAGGGTCCCTGGGGGATGAGAGGGAAGGGAGAGGGTCCTTATGGGGTGGGAAGGCAGGAGACGGTCCCTGGGGGATGAGAGGGAAGGGAGAGGGTCCTTGTGAGGTGAGAAGGAAAGGAGAGGGTCCCTGGGGGATGAGAGGGAAGGGAGAGGGTCCTTATGGGGTGAGAAGGAAAGGAGAGGGTCCCTGGGGGATGAGAGGGGAGGGAGAGGGTCCTTATAGGGTGGGAAGAAAGGGAGAGGGTCCTTATGGGATGGGAAGGAAAGGAGAGGGTCCTTATGGGGTGGGAAGCCAAGGAGAGGGTCCTTATGGGGTGGGAAGAAAGAGAGAGGGTCCTTATGGGGTGAGAGGGAAGGGAGAGGGTCCTTGTGAGGTGGGAAGGAAAGGAGAAGGTCCTTATGGGGTGGGAAGGAAGGGAGAGGGTCCCTGAGGGTGGGAAGGCAGGGAGAGGGTCCTTATGGGATGGGAAGAAAGGGAGAGGGTCATTATGGGGTGGGAAGGAAAGGAGAGGGTCCTTATGGGATGGGAAGCCAAGGAGAGGGTCCCTGGGGCATGAGAGGGAAGGGAGAGGGTCATTATGGGGTGAGAAGGAAGGGAGAGGGTCCCTATGGGATGGGAAGCCAAGGAGAGGGTCCTTATGGGAAGGGAAGGCAGGGAGAGGGTCATTATGGGATGGGAAGGAAAGGAGAGGGGTCCTTATGGGGTGGGAAGCCAAGGAGAGGGTCCTTATGGGATGGGAAGGCAGGGAGAGGGTCCTTATAGGATGGGAAGGAAGGGAGAGGGTCCTTATGAGGTGGGAAGGAAAGGAGAGGGTCCCTGAGGGTGGGAAGGAAAGGAGAGGGTCCCTGGGGGATGAGAGGGAAGGGAGAGGGTCCCTGGGGGTGAGGGGTGTGCAGTGATGGGGAAGGGGGGTCAGGAAGAGGGAATGTGGGTTCAGGAAGAGGGGAAGGGGGTTCAGGAAGAGGGGAAGGGGTGTTCAGCAAGAGGGGAAGGGGGGTCAGGAAGAGGGGAACGGGGGTCAGGAAGAGGGAAAGGGTCGCTCCAAGCCTGGGATGATCCCAACTCTGCTCCTTCCAAGCCTGGGACGAGCCCAGGTCTTGTCCTTCCCTGCCCCTGCTCCCCTCGGCCCTTCCCGTGTCCCAGTGCTCCCAGTGCTCCCAGTGTGGAGCATCACTGGCTCCCAGTGCCAGGGCCAAGCCTGGGCACCCCAACTGTGCCCTGGGGACACCAGCTGTCCCCAGCCATCCCCATGGTACCCCAGCTGTCCCCTGGGCACCCCAACCATCCCCTGATCACCCCAACCATCCCCTGGGCATCCCATCCATCCCCTGGCCACCCCAACCATCCCCTGATCACCCCAACCCTCCCCTGGGCACCCCAGCTGTCCCCTGGGCACCCCAACCATCCCCTGGGCACCCCAACCATCCCCTGGCCACCCCAGCTGTCCCCTGGCCACCCCAGCTGTCCCCTGGGCACCCCAACCATCCTCTGGTCACCCCAACCATCCCCTGGTCACCCCAGCCATCCCCTGGGCACCTCAACCATCCACTGGGCACCCCAACCATCCCCTGGGCACCCCAGCTGTCCCCTGGGCACCCCAGCTGTCCCCTGGGCACCCCAGCCATCCCCTGGGCACCCCAACTGTCCCCTGGGCACCCCAACCATCCCCTGGGCACCCCAACCATCCCCTGGGTAGCCCAACTGTCTCCTGGGCACCCCAGCTGTCCCCTGGTCACCCCAACCATCCCCTGATCACCCCAACCATCCTCTGGGCACCCCATCCATCCCCTGGGCACCCCAGCTGTCCCCTGGGCACCCCAACCATCCCCTGGGGCCCCCGGGCCGTGGCTGGCACAGGGGACTCGTGGCACTCCCGGGAGGAGCAGCTGGACAGGCAGCAGTGCCGGAGGGGACAGAATTCCAGCCGGGCACGGCCACACTCGGACCTGGCACCGAGGGACACGCCCGTGCCAGGGGACACTGCCGAGGGGACACGGGGACAGGGGACACGGGGACAGGGGACACGGGGACAGGGGGCACTGCCTGTGCTATGGGGACACTGCCCAAGGGGACACTGTAATGGGGACACTGCCATGGGGACACTGTGCCATGGGGACACTGCCCATGGGGACACTGTCTAGGGGGACACTGCCCATGGGGACACTGCCCATGGGGACACTGTGACAGGGGGACACTGCCCATGGGGACACTGCCCATGCCATGGGGACACTGCAATGGGGACACTGCCCATGGGGACACTGCCCATGCCATGGGGACACTGCCATGGGGACACTGCCCAAGGGGACACTGGGTCAGGGGGCACTGGACCAGGGGGACACTGCCCATGCCCAGGGGACACTTCCCATGCCATGGGGACACTGTGACAGGGGGACACTGCCCTGGGGACACTGCCCATGGGGACACTGCCCATGCCATGGGGACACTGTGACAGGGGACACTGCCCATGGGGACACTGCCCATGCCAGGGGGACACTGCCCTGGGGACACTGCCCATGGGGACACTGTCCATGGGGACACTGCCCATGCCATGGGGACACTGCCCATGCCATGGGGACACTGCCCATGGGGACACTGCCCATGCCCATGGGGACACTGCCCATGAGGACACTGCCCATGCCATGGGGACACTGCCCATGGGGACACTGTAATGGGGACACTGTGACAGGGGGACACTGCCCATGGGGACACTGCCCATGGGGACACTGTCCATGCCATGGGGACACTGCCCATGTCATGGGGACACTGCCCATGGGGACACTGCCCAGGGGACACTGCCAATGGGGACACTGCCCAGGGGGACACTGCCCATGGGGACACTGCCCATGCCATGGGGACACTGCCCAGGGGACACTGCCCACACCATGGGGACACTGCCCATGCCATGGGGACACTGCCCATGGGGACACTGCAATGGGGATTGTCCCCCGGGACATTTTTGGGATCCCTGCAGTTGGGCCCCCCCCCCACATCCCCGGTGGGTTTGGAGGGTTTAGGTCAGGGTTGAACCCCCCCTGTCCCCCCCAGTGGGGTGACCCCCTGTCCCCCCAGGGCTGGACCCCCTCAAATCCCACTGAGGTGACCCCCCCGTCCTCCCAGGGCTGGACCCCCTCAAATCCCACTGAGGTGACCCCCTTGTCCCCCTCATCCCCCTCACTCCCCATCCCCTCATCCCCAAATCCAATCCCCCACACAGACCCAAATTCCCGATGGGAAGCTGCCCCTCTCCCCCTCTCCCCTCCCGGGCGGTTTTGGGGTGCCCCTCTCTGCCCCCCCCAGCGCTGGCCGTGCCGGGGGGGTCGGGATGGAGTCATGGAAAATCCCGGAGCCGGCCAAGCTCCCTCTTTGGGCCCGACCTGGCAGATTTTCCCGGGATTCTGGGGCTCGGCCAGGCCCCGGAGCGGCCCCCCCCGCGCCATCCCTGCCCTCTGCCCGGGAAAAGGGGGGAGAGGCCGCCCCCCCCGGGGGGCCCCGAGGGGGAAAGGGGGGTCCTTTTAACCCGGGAAGGGCACGGGTGGATCCCGTGGATCCCTCGAGGAGGGAGGAACCCCCCCATCCCAAAAAAAAAAAAGGGGCCTTGGGGGATAGAAGGGAATTGAAGGCTTTTAGGATTTGTGTCCCCAAATGGGCAGGGGGGGCCCAGGGACCCCCTGGGAAAATCCAGGCCTGGGATGGGACCCCCCCCTGAGGGGGGACAGAGAACATGGGAGAGATCTGATCCCAAAGGAACCCCAGGGGGAACTCGGGATGGGATGGGATGGGATACAGGGATGGGATGGGATGGGATGGGGTGGGATGGGATACAGGGATGGGATACAGGGATGGGATGGGATGGGAGTGTGGGATGGATGGGATGGGATGGGATGGGATGGGATGGGATGGGATGGGATGGGGGATGGGATGGGATGGGATGGATGGGATGGGATGGGATGGGATGGGATGGGATGGGATGGGATGGAATGGGGATGGGATGGGATGGGATGGGATGGGATGGGATGGGATGGAGCATGTAGGATGGGATGGGTGGGATGGGAATGGGATGGGATGGGATACAGGGATGGGATGGGATACAGGGATGGGATGGGAATGGGATGGGGATGGGATACAGGGATGGGATGGGATGAGGATGAGGATGGGACAGGGATGAGGGGTGGGGATGTGGGATCAGATGGTCACAAACTCAGGCACCATCGCCCTGGAGGTGACCCCCTGACCTGGTGACCCTGCCCCTGATCCATGACTGCATCCCAATCCATGACCCTGTTCCTGATCCATGACTCTGCCCCTGATCCATGACTGCATCCCAATCCATGACTGTATCCCAATCCATGACCCTGCATCCCATCCATGACCCTGTATCCCAATCCATGACTGTATCCTAATCCATGACCCTGCATCCCAATCCATGACCCTGCATCCCAATCCATGACCCTGCATCCCAATCCATGACCGCATCCCAATCCATGACCCTGCACCTGATCCATGACCCTGCATCCCAATCATGACCCTGCATCCCAATCCATGACCTGACCTGATCCATGACCCTGCATCCCAATCCATGACTGCATCCCATCCATGACCCTGCACCTGATCCATGACTCTGCATCCCAATCCATGACCCTGCACCTGATCCATGACTGTATCCCAATCCATGACCCTGCACCTGATCCATGACTGTATCCCAATCCATGACTGCATCCCAATCCATGACTGCATCCCAATCCATGACTGCATCCCAATCCATGACTGCATCCCAATCCATGACTGTATCCTAATCCATGACCCTGCATCCCAATCCATGACTGCATCCCAATCCATGACTGCATCCTAATCCATGACTGCATCCCAATCCATGACCCTGCATCCCAATCCATGACTGTATCCTAATCCATGACCCTGCACCTGATCCATGACCTTGCATCCCAGTCCATGACCCTGCATCCCAATCCATGACCCTGCATCCCAATCCATGACCCTGCTCCTGATCCATGACCCTGCACCTGATCCATGACTGTATCCCAGTCCATGACCTGCATCCCAATCCATGACCCTGCATCCCAATCCATGACCCTGCATCCCAATCCATGACCCTGCACCCAATCCATGACTGCATCCCAATCCATGACCCTGCATCCCAATCCATGACCCTGCATCCCAATCCATGACCCTGCATCCCAATCCATGACCCTGCACCTGATCCATGACTCTGCATCCCAATCCATGACCCTGCATCTCAATCCATGACCCTGCATCCCAATCCATGATCCTGCATCCCATCCATGACCCTGCATCCCAATCCATGACTGCATCCCAATCCATGACCCTGCATCCCAATCCATCACCCTGCATCCCAATCCATCACCCTGTACCTGATCTATCCCCTCGGATCCCTCTCCCACCCTCAGATTCCTCTCCCTGTCCCAGGTCCCTCTCCTTCCCCTCAGATCCCTCTCTCCCGACCCCTCCCGACCCCCCTAACCCGGGCAGGGGGGATTTGTGCCCCAAATTTGATTTGTTTTCCCTCCTCCCGACCCCCCTAACCCGGGCAGGGGGGATTTGTGCCCCAAATTTGATTTGTTTTCTGTCTCTCCCGACCCCTCCCGACCCCCCTAACCCGGGCAGGGGGGGTTTGCGCCCCAAATTTGATTTGTTTTCCCTCTCTCCCGGCCGCTCCGGGAGCGTTTCCCGCATTTAACGAGGCCTCAGCTGGAAGCGGCCGCGGGGGGAGGGAGCGGGGAGGGAGCGGGGTTTAATTGCTGGTGTCGCTCCGGGAGGGAAAAGAGCCGGGAATTTACGGCCGGGGAGGCGGAGGGGGATGGGAGCGAGGTGAGAGGGAGGGAGGACGCGCAGGGGCCGCGCTGCCCGCTCGGGGGGGGTCCCTGGGATGAATCCCACGGGATAAACCCTTCCCGGGGCCTTCCCGGCTTTGGGGGGATCGCCCCGGGGAGGGCTGAGCCCCACCCACCCGGGGCTGGGGGCGATCCCAAAATCCCACCAGGGCCGGGAAAGGCTCTTTGGCCTCCCCGTAAACATCTCCCTGTTCCTCCTTTCCCCGCTCCTGCCCTCGTGGGGCAGCGACCCACGAGGAAAACACGCGGGGAAAAAAGGGGTGGCCTGGAGTCCAGCTAGGAATGGGATTGGGATGGGAATGTCCTGATCCTGCCGGTCCCTGCTGGGGGGGGACACCCAAACATCCCCCCAGGCCCCGTGTCGGGGCTGTCCCCTTGCGTGGGGCCACCCGGGATCACGCGGGATCACGGACTGGCCATCCCCCCCCCTCCTCATCCATCCACGGGGGTGGGGATGAGGGGAGAGGGATTCCAGCCCCGGGGAGGGGGTGGCAGGGGGTCTCTCCCCCCATCCTGTGCCCCCCGGATCCAGCCGGGGTTCCAGTTGGGGCGGGACGGGGGACACTCCAGGCTTTTCCCCCCGCCCCATTCCCAGCCTGCTCCGGCCTCCTCTTTATCCTGGGCACTTTTCCCTGGGCGCTTTTGGGGTCTCACGCCCGGCTGTGGGGGCCGGAGGTGACAGATTTGTCCCCGTGTCCTTCCTCGCTGTCCCTGTCCCCGAGGGGGCAGCGGGGACAGGACCCCCTTGTCACCCCAGCCCGGGTCGGGGGTCCCTTGGGGGGGCTCAGTGGGGTCAGTGGGGTCATTCCAGGGGTCCCCCCACCCCCGGGATAAAGGATCGGTGCGGTGACAGATGGCGACACGGCGGTGGCACCGCCACCTGCTCCCCCGCAGCCCGGGGAAGGGGGGGGTTGGAAAGGGTGGAAAGGGCGGGAGGAAAAGGACGGGATGTGTTTTTTGGGAACGATCCAGCTGGAAGCGCGGCCGCCGGCCCTGAGGCGAGGAGGCCCCGGCGCGGGGACAGCGCCCGAGGTGACAAGGGACGTGTCCCGGTGGCACTGCCACCACCGCCCCCTCCTCCTCCTCCTCCTCCTCCTCCCTCGGGGCTCTTTTTTTCCAGATAAAGGGTTTTTTTTTTGGGGGGAGGGATGTAAAAAAAAAAAAAAACCCAGCCAAGCAACCTCCCCCCAAAACAACTCGAAACGTAACAAAAACTGTGCCCGAGCGGGACCCGAGGCGCTCCGGGATCTCCCTGCTTCCCGTCGGGAAGGGCGCCGGGAAATCCAAGGGGATCAGGAGCCCCCCCCGCATTCCCAAAAGCTGCATTCCCAAAGCCTTCTTCCCCAAACCTGCTGCCCAAAATCTTCTTCCCCAAACCTGCTTCCCAAAACCTGCATTCCCAAAACCTGCTGCCCCAAACCTGCTTCCCAAAATCTTCTTCCCAAACCTGCTGCCCCAAACCTGATTCCCCAAATCTGCTTCCCAAAACCTGCTGCCCCAAACCTGCATTCCCAAAACCTGATTCCCAAAACCTGCTGCCCCAAACCTCCTTCCCAAAATCTTCTTCCCAAACCTGCTGCCCAAAACCTTCTGCCCAAAACCTGCTGCCCTAAAACTGCTGCCCCAAACCTGCTGCCCCAAACCTTCTTCCCAAAACCTTCTTCCCAAACCTGCTTCCCAAAATCTGCTGCCCAAAATCTTCTTCCCTAAACCTGCTGCCCCAAACCTGCTGCCCCAAACCTGCTTCTCAAAACCTGCTTCCCAAAACCTGCTGCCCCAAAATCTTCTTCCCAAAATCTTCTTCCCTAAACCTGCTTCCCAAAACCTGCTTCCCCCAAACCTGCTGCCCCAAATCTGCTTCCCAAACCTGCAGCCCAAAACCTGCTTCTCAAAATCTTCTCCCCAAAATCTTCTTCCCAAACCTGCTGCCCTAAATCTGCTTCCCAAAATCTTCTTCCCAAACCTGCTGCCCTAAAACTGCTGCCCCAAACCTGCTGCCCCAAAACCTTCTCCCCAAAACCTGCTGCCCCAAACCTGCTGCCCAAAACCTGCATTCCCAAACCTGCTGCCCAAAATCTTCTGCCCCAAATCTGCTTCCCAAAACCTGCTACCCAAAACCTTCTGCCCCAAATCTGCTTCCCAAAACCTGCTTCCCAAAACCTGCTGCCCCAAACCTGCTTCCCAAAACCTGCTACCCCAAACCTGCTGCCCCAAAATCTTCTGCCCCAAATCTGCTTCCCAAAACCTGCTGCCCCAAACCTGCTTCCCAAAACCTGCTGCCCAAAATCTTCTGCCCCAAACCTGCTGCCCAAAATCTTCTGCCCCAAACCTGCTTCCCAAATCTGCTCCCCAAATCTGCTTCCCAAAACCTGCATTCCCAAAACCTGCTTCCCAAAACCTGCTGCCCCAAACCTGCTTCCCAAACCTGCTGCCCCAAATCTGCTACCCCAAATCTGCTTCCCAAAATCTTCTTCCCTAAACCTGCTACCCCAAACCTGATTCCCAAAACCTGCATTCCCAAACCTGCTACCCAAAACCTTCTGCCCCAAATCTGCTTCCCAAAATCTCCTTCCCAAACCTGCTGCCCCAAACCTGCTGCCCCAAACCTGCTGCCCCAAAATCTTCTCCCCAAAATCTTCTTCCCCAAACCTGCTGCCCCAAACCTGCTTCCCAAAACCTGCTGCCCCAAACTTGCTTCCCCAAAACCTGTATTCCCAAACCTGCTGCCCAAAACCTGCTGCCCCAAATCTGCTTCCCAAAATCTTCTTCCCAAACCTGCTGCCCCAAACCTGCTGCCCTAAAACTGCTTCCCAAAACCTGCATTCCCAAAACCTGATTCCCAAAACCTACTGCCCCAAAATCTTCTTCCCCACCTGCTGCCCCAAATCTGCTGCCCAAACCTGCTGCCCCAAAATCTTCTTCCCAAAACCTGCTTCCCAAAACCTGCATTCCCAAAACCTGATTCCCAAACCTGCTTCCCAAAACCTGCTGCCACAAAATCTTCTGCCCCAAATCTACTTCCCAAAATCTTCTTCCCCAAACCTTCTTCCCAAAATCTTCTTCCCAAACCTGCTGCCCCAAACCAGCTCCCCCAGCCCATCCCGGGAGCCTCTCGGAGGAGCTGCGGGGGTGGGGGAAATTTCCTAGAAAAAACACGTCGAAAAAATCCCATTTCAGGGGAATAATGGGATTGTCCCCCCCCCCCTTCTCCTCTGTTCCCAGCCGGTCCCTGCTTTCCCTGCCGCCTCCCCGGCCCCGCTCGGCCTCGCCCCGGGCTTGTTGTGACAGCCCAGCCATCAAAATAATCCGATTTTGGTCAAGGCGATGTCGCTGCACAGATGGACGGCCCTGACCCCCCCGCACCCCCTCCCCGCGCATCCCGGGAGAGAAGGGATGGGCACCCGCGGGGCACAGACACCTTTTTGGGGCCATTCCCTCCCCAATTCCCGCATTTTTGGGGGTGACAGGGCAGTGACCCCCCATTTTAGGGCCATTCCCATCACAATTCCCACATTTTGGGGTGATTTGGCACCCGCAGAGTAGAACCCCCCTCATTTTAGGGCCATTCCCATCACAATTCCCACATTTTTGGGGTTATTTGGCACCTACAGGGGACAGAAACACCTCATTTTAGCGACATTCCCATCACAATTCCCACATTTTGGGGTGATTTGGCACCCGCAGAGCAGAAACACTCCCCATTTTAGGGCCATTCCCTCCCCAATTCCCACATTTTTGGGGGTGACAGGGCAGTGACCCCCCATTTTAGCGCCATTCCCATCACAATTCCCACATTTTGGGGTAACTGGGCACCCTCAGGGCACAGAAACACCTCATTTTAGGGCCATTCCCATCACAATTCCCACATTTTGGGGTGACTGGGCACCTGCAGAACAGAAACACCCCCCATTTTAGGGCCATTCCCTCCCCAATTCCCACATTTTTGGGGGTGACAGGGCAGTGACCCCCATTTTAGGGCCATTCCCATCACAATTCCCACATTTTTGGGGGTGACAGGGCAGTGACCCCCATTTTAGCGCCATTCCCACCACAATTCCCACATTTTTGGGGGTGACTGGGCACCTACAGGGCACAGAAACCCCCCATTTTAGCCCCATTCCCATCACAATTCCCACATTTTGGGGTGACTGAGCACCCACAGGGCACAGAAACTCCCCATTTTAGTGCCATTCCCTTCCCAATTCCCACATTTTGGGGTTATGGGCCACCCTCAGGGCACAGAAACACCTCATTTTAGGGCCATTCCCATCACAATTCCCACATTTTTGGGGGTGACAGGGCAGTGACCCCCCATTTTAGGGCCATTCCCATCACAATTCCCGCATTTTTGGGAGTCACTGTGCACCTGCAGAGCAGAAACACCCCCCATTTTAGGGCCATTACCTCCCCAATTCCCACATTTTTGGGGTGACAGGGCAGTGACCTCCCCATTTTAGCCCCATTCCCATCACAATTCCCACATTTTGGGGTTATGGGCCACCCTCAGGGCACAGAAACACCTCATTTTAGGGCCATTCCCTCCCCAATTCCCATATTTCTGGGGGTGACAGGGCAGTGACCCCCCATTTTAGCGCCATTCCCTCCCCAATTCCCACATTTTGGGGTGACTGGGCAGTGACCTCCCCATTTTAGGGCCATTCCCATCACAATTCCCACATTTTGGGGTGACTGGGCACCCGCAGAGCAGAAACACCCCCCATTTTAGCGCCATTCCCATCACAATTCCCACATTTTTGGGTCTGACAGGGCAGTGACCCCCCATTTTAGGGCCATTCCCATCACAATTCCCACATTTTGGGGTAACTGGGCACCCTCAGGGCACAGAAACCCCCCATTTTAGGGCCATTCCCATCACAATCCCCACATTTTTGGGGCTGACTGGACATTTCAGAGCCCCTCTCCGTCGCTCCACGTCCCGATCCCGCGGCGTTCCCGGCGGGATCGGGACGTGGAGAGAATTCCCTGCTTTTCGTGTCCCCCCCCACAACCCCGGGCTCGTCTCCCGCTCGTCCCTCCCTTCCCACGTCAAAGATAAGCCGCTTGTCCTCACTTTTTCCAAAGCTTTTCCACTCATTCCACCCCCCCTCTCCTCCTCTTTTCCCAGCTGCTCCCGGAGGGAGAAAAAGCTTGGGATTCTCCCGGGGGTTTCATTGCCGGGATGGAGGGGACGGGAAAAGGGGGGGTGGTAGAGGGGTGTGGGGTGCTGGGGAAGGGGTAGGGACCCCATAATCCCAAATCGTGGCTCTGGGAAAGAACAGAGACCCTAAAACAGCTCTGGGAAAGGGCAGGGACCCCAATATCACAAACTGAGGCTCTGGGAAGGAGCAGGGACCCCATAATCACAAATCGCGGCTCTGGGAAACAACAGGGACCCCAAAATGCCAAATTGAGGCTCCGGGAAAGAAGAGAGATCCTAAAACAGCTCTGGGAAAGAGTAGGGACCCCAAAATGCCAAATCGTGGCTCTGGGAAAGAGTAGGGACCCTAAAACAGCTCTGGGAAAGAGCAGGGACCCCATAATCCCAAATCACAACCCTGGGAAACAACAGGGACCCCAAAATGACAAATTGCGGCTCCAGGAAAGAACAGACACCCTAAAACAGCTCTGGGAAAGAACAGGGACCCCAAAATGCCAAAACACGGCTCTGGGAAACAGCAGGGACCCTAAAACCCGGGTCACAGCTCTGGGAAACGACAGGGACCCCAATATCACAAACTGAGGCTCTGGGAAGGAGCAGGGACCCCATAATCCCAAACTGAGGTTCTGGGAAACAACAGACACCCTAAAACAGCTCCGGGAAACGACAGGGACCCCAAAAATCCCAAATCACGGCTCTGGGAAATAACAGACACCCCAATATCCCAAATTGAGGTTCTGGGAAAGAACAGGGACCCTAAAACAGCTCTGGGGAACAGCAGGGACCCAAAAATCCCTAATCACGGCTCTGGGAAATAACAGACACCCCATAATCCCAAATTGAGGCTCTGGGAAAGAACAGGGATCCTAAAACAGCTCTGGGAAAGAGCAGGGACCCCAAAATGCCAAATCGCGGCTCTGGGAAAGAGTAGGGACCCCATAATCCCAAATCGCGGCTCTGGGAAATAACAGACACCCTAAAACAGCTCTGGGGAAGAGCAGGGACCCCAATATCCCAAATCGCGGCTCTGGGAAAGAGCAGGGACCCCAAAATCCCAAATCACGGCTCTGGGAAAGAGCAGGGACCCAAAAATCCCAAATTGCGGCTCTGGGAAACAACAGAGACCTTAAAACAGCTCTGGGAAAGAACAGGGACCCCAAAATCCCAAATCATGTCCCAGGGTAAAAACAGACACGCCAATATCCCAAATCACAGCGCCCGGAAATAACAGACACCCTAAACCCTGTGTCACAGCTCCGGGAAACAACAGGGACCCCAATATCCCAAATCACGGCTCTGGGGAACAACAAACACCACAGGATCTGTGTTTCGAACCTGGGAAGCAGGAGGGACCCCCACATCCAGATCACGGCCCTGGGAAAAACAGGCACCCCAATATCCAAATCATGGCTCTGGGAAACAGCAGGGACCCCAAAATCCCAAACTGAGGCTCTGGGAAACAACAGAGACCTTAAAACAGCTCTGGGAAAGATCAGGGACCCCAAAATCCCAAATAGCGGCTCTGGGAAATAACAGACATCCTAAAACCCGTGTCACAGCTCTGGGAAACAACAGGGACCCCAATATCCCAAATCACGGCTCTGGGAAGCAACAGGGACCCTAAAACCTGGGTCACAACTCTGGGAAACGACAGACACCCCGACCCCCCCAGCACAGCCCCGGGACATGACAGACACCCCAATCCCTGAGCCTCAATCCCGGGATCCCACAGACACCCCAGTCAATCCCGGGATCCCACAGACACCCCAGTCAATCCCGGGATCCCACAGATACCCCAGTCAATCCCGGGATCCCACAGACACCCCAGTCCCTGAGCCTCAAACCCCGGATCCCACAGACACCCCAGTCAATCCCGGGATCCCACAGACACCCCAGTCAATCCCGGCATCCCACAGACACCCCAGTCAATCCCGGGATCCCACAGACACCCCAGTCCCTTTCCCCCCCCGGAATCCCACAGGGACACATCCCTGTCCTTCTCGGGCCCCCCAGGGGACACATCCTTGTCCCCTCCACTGTGGGGACAAGGCAGGGAGATCGCCCCGATCCCCCCGGGATGGGCGGCCAGGGGGGTCCGGCCCGCTGATTCCCGGTGCTGGAGATCCCGGGATGGCCCCGATTCCCCCGGGATGGCTCCGATCCCCCCGGGATGGCTCCGATCCCCCCCGGGATGGCCCCGATCCCCCCGGGGATGGCTCGGATCCCCCCGGGATGGGCTCCGGGGGGGGGGGCTCTGGGTGCCCGAGGAGGGGGCTGCGGATGCCGGAGGGGCGGGCAGGGCTCGCCCCGATCCCCCGGGCTCCGTGTAGGGGGTTCTGGGTTCCCGAGGAGGAGCGGGCAGGGCTCTCCCCGATCCCCCCGGGGCCGGGCGGGGCTCTCCGGGCGGGGCCGGGCACTTTGGGGCGGGGTGGGGTGGGGTGTGGGGGTTCCCAAACCCCTCATCCCTTCGCGGGGATCCCCGGGAGCCCCCTCGGGGGTGGGGACGGGGTCGGGGGCGATACCTATGGTGGTGATGACGGTGATGGCGAAGTAGAAGGAGCCGGCGAATTTCCACTGCACGCCGGCCTTGTGCGGCTTGAGCTTGAGCACGACCCACTCGAGCTCGCGGTAGCTCTCGGCGCTCAGGTTGTACTTGCTCTTGAGCTCCTGGCTCTTGGCCTCCAGCCGCCGCTTCTCCGCCGTCTCCTCCTCCGACTCGAGCGCGTCGAAGACGGCGGCGCCGACCAGCAGGTAGGTGAAGGTGCACAGGATGAGCGCCAGGGTCCGCACGTTCTGCCGCTTCATCGTGCGGGAGGGGGCGGCGGGGCCGGCCGGGGCATCGCGGCAGCCGGCAGGGAGCGAGGGAGGGAGGGACGGACGGAGGGAGGAGGGGAGGAGGAGGAGGGCGGGGGAGGAGAGGGCACGCTCGGCTCCGGCGGCCGCGGTGCCGGCGGTGGCGGCGGAGGAGCGGGAGGGAGGGAGGGAGGAGGAGGAGGGAGGGAGGGAGGGAGGGGCGGGGGAGGGGGCGGAGCTGTCCTTCAGCACCAGCGCCCCGGCACGGAGCGAGGAGAGCAGCCCCTCCCGCCCCGTCCCCACGCACACACACACACACACAACATCTTCCCCACGGCAGCCGCGGGATCGGAGATCGGACCCGCATTCCCACCGGGAACGGCACAGGCAGCCCCACAGCCTGCATCCCACCCTCCGGACCCGCATTCCCACCGGGAACGGCACAGGCAGCCACCACCCACAGCCTGCATCCCACCCTCCCAGACCCGCATTCCCGACCGGGAACGGCACAGGCAGCCCCCACCCACAGCCTGCATCCCACCCCTCCTGGGCCCACATTCCCGACCGGGAACGGCACAGGCAGCCCCCCCACAGCCTGCATCCCACCCCTCCCGGACCCGCATTCCCGACGGGAACGGCACAGGCAGCCCCCCCACAACCTGCATCCCACCCTCCCGGACCCGCATTCCCACTGGGAATAGCACGTGCACATCCCGGCCTGAACCCACCGCGCCCCCGGCACGCATTCCCAACGGGAACAGCACACGCGAGTGCACCCCAGCTTTTATCCCACCCCCCCAGGACTCGCATTCCCACCGGGAACACCACCCGCACCTCAACCTGCATCCCACCCCTCCCTGACTCGCACCCCACCCGCCCCGGAACCGCACCCACCCTCGCACCCACAGCCCGGCCTCGGCCCCTCTGTCCCTCCACCGCACCCCCCATGGCACCTCCCTGCACCTCAGACCCCAAACCTGCACCCCATCCCCACAGCACCCCCACAGAGCCCTCCGTGCACCCCCCACACTCATTTACCGGCACCCTGACCCCAAAACACACGGCAGCCCCATCCCAGCACCCACAGCACCCACAGCACCCACAGCACCCACACAGAACCCTCTATGTACCCCCCACACTCACCTACCGGCACCCCGACCCCAAAATACACGGCAGTCCCATCCCAGCACCCACAGCACCCCCACAGAGCCCTCCTGTGCACCCCCACACTCATTTACCAGCACCTGGACCCCAAAACATACGGCAGCCCCATCCCAGCACCCACAGCACCCACAGCACCGACAGCACCCCCACAGAGCCCTCCGTGCACCCCCCACACTCATTTACCAGCACCCTGACCCCCAAAACACGGCAGCCCCATCCCAGCACCCACAGCACCCACAGCACCCACAGCACCCCACAGAGCCCTCCGTGCACCCCCACACTCACTTACCGGCACCCTGACCCCAAAACACACGGCAGCCCCATCCCAGCACCCTCAGCCCCCCACAGCCCAGCTACACCCCCACAGCACCCTCACAAGCACCCACAGCCCCTCCCACACCCCACAGCCCCCCACACCCCCATATACCCCACAGCCCCCCACAACCCCACACACCCCCAGCCGCCCCCAGCCCAACCACACACCTCCAGCACCCCCAGCACCCCCAGCCCAGCTAAACCTCCTAGCACCAGCCCCCACTAACCACCCCACAGCCCCCTAGCCCAACCACACACCCCACAGCCCCCAGCCCAGCTAAACACCCCTAGCACCCCCAGCCCCCCCAGCCCAACCACACCCCCAGCCCAGCTAACCCCCACAGCACCCTCATAGCACCCACAGCTCCACGTCCCCACACCCCACAGCCCCCCACAGCCCCACACACCCCACAGCCCTCGCCCATACACCCCACAGCCCCCACAATCCCCACACACCCCACAGCCCCCAGTCCAACCACACACCTCCAGCACCCCCAGCACCCTCCCAGTCCAGTAACCCCTAGCACCCTCCAGCCCCCCAGCCCAACTACACACCCTGCTCCCCCACAGCCCACCACCCCACAGCCTCCCCACACCCCCTACAGCCCCAGCCCCGCAGCCCAACCACACACCCACAGCTCCCCACAGCCCAACCACACACCCACAGCTCCCCCACCCCTCATACACCCCACAGCCCCCACAGCCCAACCCACACCCCACAGCATCCTCACTAGCACCCACAGCCCCCCACACACACCCACAGCCCCCACACCCCCTAGCACTCCCAGCACCCCCAGCCCAGTCTAAGCCCCTAGCACCTCACAGGCCCCCAACCTGACCACACACACGCCACAGCCCCCACAGCCCCCTCCACACCCACCTACACCCCAGCCCAGCTAACACCCCCCACAGCACCCCACAGCCCCCCCACACCCCCACACACCCACCCAGCCCCCACAGCCCAGCCCACACCCCACAGCCCCCCCAGCCCAGCCACAGCCCCCTAGCACCCACAGCCTCCCACAGCCCCCATACACCCCCAGCGCCCCTAGCCCAACCACACACCCCACAGCCCCCACAGCCCCCCACACCCCCTCCAGCCCCCAGCCCAACCACGCCCCCAGCCCCGTGTGGTGGCTGCGTGGCCGAAGGGGCCGCGGGGCTCGGGGGTCGTGGGGTGGCAGCGCCCACGCGGGGCGCGGCCGGGGGGAGGTCCCGCGGTCTCACCACGTCGGTGCTGCCCGGGGGGACCCTCCCCCCGTGTCGGGAGGTGCCGGGGGGTGACAATTTTACCCCCCACCCCCGGTTCCTTCTCCTCCCTTCTCGTCCCTGGGGGCGTTTTTGAAGTCGCGGGGGGGGACGGAGGGAAGAAGAGGAGGGGGACGGGGAGAGCCCGGGAAAGCCAAACCGCGCCGGGAAAAGTTTATTTCCAGGAAAACGGGAATGCTCTGGGTTAATGGGAATGCTCTGGATAACGGGAATGCTCTGGGTAATGGGAATGCTCTGGGTTAATGGGAATGCTCTGGATAACGGGAGTGCTCTGGATAACGGGAATGCTCTGGACAATGGGAATGCTCTGGGTTAATGGGAATGCTCTGGATAATGGGAATGCTCTGGATAACTGGAATGCTCTGGGTAATGGGAATGCTCTGGATAATGGGGGGGCTCTGGATAACGGGAATACTCTGGATAATGGGGGGGCTCTGGGTAACGGGAATGCTCTGGGTTAATGGGAATGCTCTGGGTTAATGGGAATGCTCTGGATAACGGGAATGCTCTGGATAACGGGAATGCTCTGGGTAATGGGAATGCTCTGGGTAATGGGAATGCTCTGGGTTAATGGGAATGCTCTGGGTAATGAGAATGCTCTGGATAACGGGAATGCTCTGGATAACGGGAATGCTCTGGGTAACAGGGGGGCTCTGGGTAATGGGAATGCTCTGGATAACGGGAATGCTCTGGGCTAATGGGAATGCTCTGGGTAATGGGAATGCTCTGGATAACGGGAATGCTCTGGGTTAATGGGAATGCTCTGGATAACGGGAATGCTCTGGGTAATGGGAATGCTCTGGATAACGGGAATGCTCTGGGCTAATGGGAATGCTCTGGGTAATGGGAATGCTCTGGGTAATGGGAATGCTCTGGGTTAATGGGAATGCTCTGGGTAATGAGAATGCTCTGGATAACGGGAATGCTCTGGATAATGGGGGGGCTCTGGATAACGGGAATGCTCTGGATAACGGGAATGCTCTGGGTAACAGGGGGGCTCTGGATAACGGGAATGCTCTGGATAATGGGAATGCTCTGGATAACGGGGTGCTGGGACTCAGGGGGTGCTGAGGATTATGGAGTGCTGTCGGATGGTTTGGATTTGTTTTGGATGCGATTCCCAAGGTACTGTGGCTGTTGCAATGGCCTGGATGTGATTCCCGGGATGCTGTGGCTGTTGGGAGGGTTTGGATGTGATTCCTGCGGCTGTTGGGATGGTTCCTGGATGTGATTCCCGGGATGCTGTGGCTGTTGGAATGGCCTGGATGTGATTCCCGGGATGCTGTGGCTGTCAGGATGTTCCTGGATGTGATTCCCGAGATGCTGTGGCTGTTGGGATGGTTTGGATGTGATTCCTGTGGCTGTTGGGATGGTCTGGATGTGATTCCTGGGATGCTGTGGCTGTTGGAATGGCCTGGATGTGATTCCCGGGATGCTGTGGCTGTTGGAATGGCCTGGATGTGATTCCTGTGGCTGTTGGGATGGTCTGGATGTGATTCCTGGGATGCTGTGGCTGTTGGGAGGGTTTGGATGTGATTCCCGAGATGCTGTGGCTGTCAGGATGGTTCCTGGATGTGATTCCCGAGATGCTGTGGCTGTTGGGATGGTTTGGATGTGATTCCTGGGATGCTGTGGCTGTTGGGATGGCCTGGATGTGATTCCCGGGATGTCATGCTGGCGTGTTCCGGAATGTGTGGCTGTCAGGATGCTGATTCCCGGGATGTTGTGGCTGTCAGGATGGTTTGGATGTGATTCCCGGGATGCTGTGGCTGTCAGGGTGTTTCCTGGATCTGATCCCCGGGGCTCTGCCACTTTCCCAGCACGTTCCCTGCTCCTTCCCATCTGGATCCCGGAGCCGACAGAACCAACACAAGCTGTTCCAGCAGCTGCTGCAGCCCCGGGAGCCTGGAAAAGGCAGAGGAGACTTTTCCAAGGAAAAATCTCCCCCTCCTTTATTCCATCTCCCCCTCCTTTATCCCATCTCCTCCATCCCATCTCCTTTACCCCATCCATCTCCCGCCCCCCCACGCGTGTTCCCAGCCCCTCCCCGTCCCTTCCCAGGTCTCCACATCCCCCTTTTCCCGAAGTTCCTGCCCCCTCTGGAAGCCGCAGCCGCCTCTCGTCTCCGGCCGGGTCGTTCCCTCCCCGCCCGCGCTGCCAAAAATAAAAGGAATTCCAATAAAAGCAGAAAAAACCAACGCGCCCGAGAGCTCCTTAAAAGCCTCCCTCGCTCCCGCTTTTCCGGCCGCGCTGCCGAGTCATTCCCAGCAGGCTTTTTTCGAGCGTCTTTGCGGGATCCTAATGGATTCGGGACGCCAGACGGAGACTCCCGAGGGATCCCGCCCAGGAGCCGGCGGCTCCTCCCTGTTCCCGGGGGTCAAGTGGCTCTTCCCTGCGCCTCCATCCCATCTCCTGCTCCTCCATCCCATCTCCCACTCCTCCATCCCATCTCCCACTCCCTTATCCCATCTTCCACCCATTTATCCCATCTCCCACTCCTCCATCCCATTTCCCACTCCTCCATCCCATCTCCCACTCCTCCATCCCATCTCCCACTCCCTTATCCCATCTCCCACTCCCCTGTTCCATCTCCCGCTCCCCTGTTCCGTCTCCCACTCCTTTATCTCATGTCCTACTCCCTTATCCCATCTCCCACTCCCCTATTCCAGCTCCCACTCCTTCATCCCATTTCCCACTCCTCCATCCCATCTCCCACTCCCCTGTTCCATCTCCCACTCCCCTATTCCAGCTCCCACTCCCTTATCCCATCTCCCACTCCTCCATCCCATCTCCCACTCCCCTATTCTCATCTCCTACTCTTTTATCCCACCTCCTGCTCCTCAATCCCACCTCCCACCCCTTTATTCCATCTCCCACTCCCCTGTTCCATCTCCCACTCCTTCATCCCATTTCCCACTCCCTTATCCCATCTCCCACTCCCCTATTCCATCTCACTCCTCCATTCCATCTCCCACTCCCCTATTCCGTCTCCCACTCCCTTATCTCATCTCCCACTCCTTCATCCCATTTCCCACTCCTCCATCCCATCTCCCACTCCTCCATCCCATCTCCCACTCCTCTATCCCATCTCCCACTCCTCTATCCCATCTCCTGCTCCTCCATCCCATCTCCCACTCCCCTATTCTAATCTCCCACTCTTTTATCCCATCTCCCACTCCCTTATCCCATCTCCCACTCCTCTATCCCACCTCCTGCTCCTCCATCCCCTTTCCCACCCCTTTATCTCATCTCCCACTCCTCCATCCCATCTCCCACTCCTCCATCCACCTCACTCACTCCCTGTTTCCATCTCCTCCCCCTGTTCCATCTCCCACTCATCCCATCTCCTCCCTATCATCTCCTCCCTCATCCATCTCCCACTCCCTCGTTCCATCTCCCACTCCTCCATCCCATCCCCCCCTTTATCCTCTCCCACTCTCCCTGTTCCGTCTCACTCCTTTATCCCATGTCCTACTCCCTTATCCCATCTCCCACTCCCCTATCCCATCTCCCACTCCTCCATCCCATCTCCCACTCCTCCATCCCATCTCCCACTCCCCTGTTCCATCTCCCACTCCCCTGTTCCATCTCCCACTCCCCTATTCTCATCTCCCACTCCCTTATCCCATCTCCCACTCCCCTATCCCATCTCCATCTCTATCCCATCTCCTGCTCCTCCATCCTCTCCCACTCCTCCATCCCATTTCCCACCTACCTGTTCCACTCCCCTCATCTCCCACTCCCCTATTCCATCTCCCACTCTCCTATCTCATCTCCTCCATCCCATTTCCCATCCTCCCATCTCCACCTCTCTCCATCTCCCACTCCTCTATCCCATCTCCCACTCCTCCATCCCATCTCCCACTCCCCTGTTCCATCTCCCACTCCTCCATCCCATCTCCCACTCCTTATCCCATCTCCCACTCCCTTATCCCATCTCCAACTCCCTTATTCCATCTCCCACTCCTCTATTCCATCTCCCACTCACCTGTTCCATCTCCCACTCCTCCATCCCATTTCCCACCCCTTTATCCCATCTCCCACTCCCCTATTCCATCTCCCACTCCTCAATCCTATCTCCTGCTCCTCCATCCCATTTCCCACCCCTTTATCCCATCTCCCACTCACCTGTTCCATCTCCCACTCCTCCATCCCATCTCCCACTCCTCAATCCTATCTCCTGCTCCTCTATCCCATCTCCCACTCCTTTATCCCATCTCCCACTCTTTTATCCCATCTCCTGCTCCTTTATCTGTGGGAACAAGTTCTGACAGGGATGCAGTGATCCCAAAGGAGCTGACAGGGATGCAGTGATCCCAAAGGATCTGACAGGGATGCAGTGATCCCAAAGGATTTGACAGGGATGCAGTGATCCCAAAGGATCTGACACTTGTTCCCAAGCCAAGAGGGGTCACCCCCTGCTCCCCCCATCCCATCCCATCCCTGTATCCCATCCCATCCCATCCCAGTATCCCATTCCATCCCATCCGGATCCAGGTGATCCCTTACAGATCCGAGGCCAAGCCCGGGATGGGGAAATGCCCACGAGGTGGAGGAAATCCCGGGAAAAAAAGGTTTCATCCCAAATGTTCCACAGGGCCAGGCTTTGCTCTGGGACCTCTCAGGGAATTTGGTTCCCAGTGGGGAGTCTGGAGCAGGGAGGGAACCCCCATTCCCAGCCCTCTGGAATTCCTGGAGCAGGGAGGTGAAACCCCATTCCCAGCCCTCTGGAATTCCTGGAGTAGGGAGGTGAACCCCATTCCCAGCCCTCTGGAATTCCTGGAGCAGGGAGGGAAATCCCATTCCCAGCCCTCTGGAATTCCTGGAGTAGGGAGAGAAACCCCATTCCCAGCCCTGTGGAATTCCTGGAGCAGGGAGGGAAACCCCATTCCCAGCCCTCTGGAATTCCTGGAGCAGGGAGGTGAACCCCATTCCCAGCCCTCTGGAATTCCTGGAGCAGGGAGAGAAACCCCATTCCCAGCCCTCTGGAATTCCTGGACCAGGGAGGGAAACCCCATTCCCAGCCCTCTGGAATTCCTGGAGCAGGGAGAGAAACCCCATTCCCAGCCCTCTGGAATTCCTGGAGCAGGAGCCAGGGAGGGAAATCCCTCTCCCATCCCTGTGGGATTCAGGGAACATCCCTGGGAAGCTGGAAAACATCCTCAGGGAATCCCGACCTCCAGCCCCTTCCCGGCGGTTTTCCAGGGAAGAGGGAGCCGGGCTGGGCTGATGGAAGGGTGGGAAGGGGAAAATTCCCCCCGTGGATCCCTGCTCCGATGTTTTCATGGAGCCAGAGCCTCCCCCAGGCCGTTTGATCCCACCGGGGACGAGGCCCCCCCCCGGGAATGAGGAATCCGGGGATGGAAAACACCTTTATTTTCATCATCCCACGGGAAAAATCCTTTCCCTCTGGAACGAGCAAACGGCTCCGGAGCCGCCGCGCGATCCCTGCTGACAAATCCCGGGAAAACAGCCCCGGGATTGGTCCCTTTGACCCCTCCGGATCACGGAGCTTCCCAGCGCTGCTCCTGCGGGATCCGGAGGGGTTGGGAAGAGCCCCACACACACACACACTCCCTTTTCCAGCAGCAGCTCCCGAATTTTCCCTTCTCCAGGGTTTTTTTTCCGCCCTCTTTGGAGAGCGGCGGGGCCGGTGACTCAGCACATCCCGGGATGCATCCAGAGCCTCTGGAGCCGCCGCTGGATGACAGCACCGAGCCCCAGGGGGGACGAGGAGCTGCTGGACTTCCAAGGAATGCCAAGCGCTTCCCGATTTTCCCCCCCCCACCTCCCCCAGGAATGTCGGGATCAGAGCGGATCCCGGGACTGCGGGAGGGCAGAGCCGAGCTCCGGGCACGGGAATTCTCTCCCTTCCCAACCCCCTTTCCCAGCGCTTTTTGGGGAGCTGGGAGGCGGTTTGGAGCTGGATCCCCCTCCCGACCCCCCTCCCGGGAAAGCCTGGGCTGTGATTCCCGGGAATGCAGAGCCAGGAATGCCGATAAACGGCGGGCGATGTAAACACGGAGCGGGGCAGCCAAAACAAGGCGGATCCCGCGCCTTTCCCGGCGTTCCGAGGGACTGGGAATGCCGGGGGAGGCTCTGCCCGCCGGGATAAGGGACTGGGGGGGAGGGGGGGTCGGCTTTTCCCTGGATGTGTGGAATTCCCAGGGCTGAAGGCGGCGAGGTTTGGGGGATCAAAGCGCCCTCTGGGGATCCCTCGCTCCCCAAAATCCCCAATCCCGGTGTCTGCAGGGCCCAAAATGCCCTGGGAATGTTGGGGGGAACCAGCTCGGGGGGGATCTCTGTCAGAGCAGTGTCCTGGAATCGTGGAATTCAGGCGATGGTTTGGGTGGGAAGGGATGTTAAAGCTCATCCCATTCCATGTTCAGGGACAATTCCCGCTGTCCCAGGGGATCCAACCCGGCCTGGGACACTGCAGGGATCCAGGGGCAGCCACAGCTTCCCTGGGAATTCCAGCCCAGCCGGGAATCCCTTCCCAATCTCCCACCCCAAGCTCCCCTTTCCCAGTGGGAAGCCATTCCCTGTGTCCTGCCATTCCAGGCCCTGATCCCAAATCCCTCTCCAGCTCTCCTGGAGCCCCTGCAGGCTCTGGAAGGGGCTCCCAGCTCTCCCTGGATCCTTCCCTGCTCCAGCCTGGCCATTCCCAGCTCTCCCAGCCTGGATCCAGAGCCTGACATTGGATCCATGCCCAGCCCAACTCCTCTCTGGGAAGGAGTTCCGGGAACAAGGGGGGGTTCCCTGGGAATCTCGGCACTCAGGGAAGGGTCTCCCTTCCCCTTTCCTGCCTTTGCCATCCCCACATTCCATAAAAACCCCTCTGAGTGGATCCTGAGTGTCCTTTATCCTGGATTCATGGAATGGGTTGGAAGGGTCATTAAATCCCATCCCATTCCATGTTCAGGGACACCTCCCGCTATCCCAGGGGATCCAGCCCGGCCTGGGACACTCCAGGGATGCAGGGGCAGCCACAGCTTCCCTGGGAATTCCAGCCCAGCCGCTCCCCACCCTCCCAGCTGGGAATCCCTTCCCAATCTCCCCTCTCTCCCTCTCATCCCATCCCATCCCTCCCTGCCGGTGGATCCCGATGGGATCTGCTCCGCTCGGTGGCCGGGGTGGGGTGAGGGATATTTGGGATGGATAATCCCCCTCCTGGACAGGTCTCCAGGCCCATCCACGCTGCCCAGCCCGTCCCCAGCCGCTCCTCCCTCCCCTCTGAGGGCGAATTTATGGAATTACCGGGATCGGGGGCATCAGGAGGAGCACGGCCCTTCCCCTTCCCCCGCGCCCTGCTTTCCCCTAATCCCCTTAATCCCTGGAATGACAACTTGGGGACTGGGAATCGCCATTCCCTGCCCTTTCCCGGGCTCTCCCGGCTCCAGGCCGGGCTGTCCCGGGATGTGGGAGACACCCCCCCTTTCCCAGTTCATTCCCAGTCTCTCCCAGTGCCTTCCCGTTCGTGTCCTGCCGGGGTTTGTTCCCACTGGGAACATCTGTGTGTCCCCCCACCCCCTCCCCCTTCCCCCGGGGCCATCTGTGCTGCCCGGGGGAATTAATTAAATCAGGCTGCTCATTAAGGAGCTCTGGGTGCTGCAGCTCCCGGGAAAAGGGGGGGGGTGAGGGGGAGATCGGGGCCCTAAACCGGGACAGGCCCCATTTTAGGGGGGAGGAAAAAGCCGGGGCCGCTTCCCCGTCCGTTTGTCCCTCCTTTATGGCCCATTTTATACCCTTTTAGGGTCGTTAACAACACCTTTTACGGCTCTTATCGCCCTCATTTTATACCCTTTTATACCGATATCCCCCTCCTTTTCTATCCCATATCCCCTTCTTTTTATATCCCATATCCCCCTCTTTTTATAACCCATATCCCCCTCCTTTTATACCTAATATCCCCCTCCTTTTATATCCCATATCCCCCTCTTTTATATCCCATATCCCCCTCTTTTATATCCCATATCCCCCTCCTTTTATACCTCACATCCCCCTCCTTTTATATCCCATATCCCCCTCCTTTTATATCCCATATCCCCCTCCTTTTATACCTCATATCCCCCTCCTTTTAATTCCCATATCCCCCTCCTTTTATATCCCATATCCACCTCCTTTTATATCCCATATCCCCCTCCTTTTATACCTGATATCCCCCTCCTTTTATATCCCATATTCCCCTCCTTTTATACCTGATATCCCCCTCCTTTTATATCCCATATTCCCCTCCTTTTATACCTGATATCCCCCTCCTTTTATACCTGATATCCCCCTCCTTTTATACCTGATATCCCCCTCCTTTTGTATCCCATATCCCCTCCTTTTATACCTGATATCCCCCTCCTTTTATATCCCATATCCCCCTCCTTTTATACCCCATATCCCCCTCTTTTTATAACCCATATCCCCCTCCTTTTATATCCCACATCCCCCTCCTTTATACCCCATATCCCCCTCCTTTTATGGCTCTTCTCCCCCTCCTTTTATGTTTTTCTCTCCCTCCTTTTCCACCTTTTTAAAGTCCTTTTACACCTGTTATTACCCCCCCTTTTATACCTTTATCAACACCCTTTTACACATTTTATTACCCCCTTTTCTGCCTCAATCCCCACCCTTTATCCCTGTTATTGCCCTCCCTTTACCCCCCTTTTCCCACCCTTTTTTGCTCCTATTTTACCCTCCTGTTCCTCCACTTCTGCCACGTTTTTACACCTCTTATTGCCCTCTTTTACCAGCTTTTTACACCCCTTTCACCCTCATTTTATGCCTTGTTTTTCCCTTATTTTGCACCTGTTTTACCACCTCTTATCACCCCCCTTTTGCACCTCTTTTACCCTCCTTTTTACACCTCTTTTAACGAAGTTTTTACACCTATTTTACCTATTTTTATGCCTCTTATCACCCTCCTTCTCTTCCTCTGATTACCAGCTCTTTACACCTCTTTTCCCCTCATTTTCCACATATTTTACCCTCTTTTTATACCTCTTTCACCCTCATTTTACACATATTTTACCCTCTTTTTATACCTCTTTCCCCCTCATTTTACACATATTTTACCCTCTTTTTATACCTCTTTTCCCCTCATTTTACATATTTTACCCTCTTTTTATACCCCTTTCACCCTCATTTTACACATATTTTACCCTCTTTTTATACCCCTTTCACCCTCATTTTACACATATTTTACCCTCTTTTAACACCTCTTCTACCCTCTTTTTCCGCCTCTTTTCCCCTCTTTTTACACCTCATTACCCTCATTTCACAGCTCTTTCACCTTCCTTTCCCACCCCACATCGCCCTCCTTTTACACCTCTTTTACACCATCTTTTTACACCTTTTTTGACATCTTTTTTGACAGTTTTTACCCTCTTTTTACACCTCTTTTAACCAAATTTTTACACCCCTTTTACCACCTTTTTATGCCCCTTATCACCCTCCTTCTCTTCCTCTCGTTGCCACCTCTTTACACCTCCCTTACTCTCATTTTACTCTCATTTTACTCTCATTTTACCACCTTTTTGCACCTCTTTTACCAACTTTTAATGCCTCTCTTACCTTCCTTTTACACCTCTTTTACCCCCTGATTTCACACACATTTTACCACCTCTGTACACCCCTCTCCTTTTACTCCTCTTTTCCCATTTTTTACACCTCCTTTCCCACTTTTTTACACCTCTTTCCCCACTTTTTTACACCTCCTTTCCCACTTTTTGCACCTCTTTTCCCACCTTTTTCACCTCTTTTCTTACTTTTTTACACCTCTTTTCCCATTTTTCACCTCTTCTCCCATTTTTTACCCCTTTTCCCAATTTTTACCCCTCTTTTCCCAATTTGTACACCTCCTTTCCCACTTTTTACACCTCTTTTCCCACCTTTTCCACCTCTTTTCTCACCTTTTTACACCTCTTTTCCCATTTTTCACCTCTTGTCCCATTTTTACACCTCTTGTCCCATTTTTTACCCCTCTTTTCCCATTTTTACACCTCCTTTTCCAAACCTTTTCCCACCTCGCTTTCCCACCTTTTTCCACCTCCTTTTCCCACCCTTTCCCACCTCCTTTTCCCCCCTTTTTCCACCTCCTTTCCCCAGCTTTTTCCACCTCCTTTTCCCACCTCCTTTTCCCACCTTTTTCCACCTCCTTTTCCCACCTTTTCCCACCTCTTTTCCCATTTTTTTTCACACCTCTTTCCCCCCCTTTTCCTGCCTCTCACTGCTCTCCTTTCCCCCCCCTCTTTTCCCCTGATTTCCCCCTTTTCCTGGGAGCTGATCCCGGACCCTGCAGGGCAGGAAAAGCAGCTGGACCCAAACTGGAAAGCCAGGATGGATTTTGGGATCCCCCTCCCAGGGCTCTCCGGTGTCTCCACTGGGCTTTTCCAGGTGGGAATGCTCTGGGATGAGGGGACTCCCTCCACAACCCCCAAACCTCCCTTGCCCAAATCCAGGCTCAACATTCCCGGCTGGATCCGGGGCCGGAGGGGGAGCAGATCCCAGGGAAGGAGATTCCCAGATCCCGCTGGGAATGGGGGGCTCTGCTGTGGGAAGTGGAACCTCGAGGGGTTTGTCCACCCAAAGGGAGGGAGCTCCAGGACAGGCAGGGCTGGGAATGGGAACAAAAAACCCCCGGGTGTCTCCAGAGGGGTCAGTGGGATCCTGGGATCCCGGAATGGGCTCGGTGGGAAGGGACTTAAATCCCAGCCCATCCCAATCCATGTTTGGGGACACCTCCCACTATTCCAGGGGATCCAACCCGGCCTGGGACACTGCAGGGATCCAGGGGCAGCCACAGCTTCCCTGGGAATTCCAGCCCAGCCGGGAATCCCTTCCCAATCTCCCACCCCAATCTCCCCTTTCCCAGTGGGAAGCCATTCCCTGTGTCCTGCCATTCCAGGCCCTGATCCCAAATCCCTCTCCAGCTCTCCTGGAGCCCCTGCAGGCTCTGGAAGGGGCTCCCAGCTCTCCCTGGATCCTTCCCTGCTCCAGCCTGGCCATTCCCAGCTCTCCCAGCCTGGATCCAGAGCCTGACATTGGATCCATGCCCAGCCCAACTCCTCTCTGGGAAGGAGTTCCGGGAACAAGGGGGGGTTCCCTGGGAATCTCGGCACTCAGGGAAGGGTCTCCCTTCCCCTTTCCTGCCTTTGCCATCCCCACATTCCATAAAAACCCCTCTGAGTGGATCCCGAGTGTCCTTTATCCTGGAATCATGGATTGGGTTGGGTTGGAAGGGGCATTAAATCCCATCCCATTCCATGTTCAGGGACACCTCCCGCTGTCCCAGGGGATCCAACCCGGCCTGGGACACTCCAGGGATCCAGGGGCAGCCACAGCTTCCATGGGAATTCCAGCCCAGCCCCTCCCAGCCGGGAATTCCAGGCACATGGAAAGACCCCTGATCCCTGGGATCCAGGTGGGGCTGGGAGTGACAACCCCTGGGAGTGTCCTGGGATGGGACAGGGCCCTTCCAGCCCTTGGGAAAGGGCGGAGCATCCGGAGCATCCCAGGATCCCCCCCAATTCCACATCCTCCTCCCTCCCCAGGGCCTCATCCCGAGGGATTTTGGGATCCGAAGGCCGGGCCGTGTCCCGGTGTCTCCGGGCGGGTTTTCCAGCCCGTGCCAGGCCCGGCAGAGCTCTGGGATTTGGGAGCTGGAGCCGAGCCCGGAGCTGCTGCCCAGGCCCCTTCCCTGCCGAGGGCTCCGGGCTCGGATGCCGCTCCTGCTGGGAGCTGGATCGGCTCCAGAGGCACTGCCGGCTCCGGGAATGATCCCCGTGCCTCAGGAATGATCCCTTTGCCTAGGGAATGATCCCTGTGCCTTGGGAATGATCCCCGTGCCTCGGGAATGATCCTTGTGCCTTGGGAATGATCCCCGTGCCTTGGAATGATCCCTGTGCGTCAGGAATGATCCCCGTGCCTCAGGAATGATCCCCGTGCCTCGGGAATGATCCCTGATCGTCAGGAATGATCCCCGTGCCTCGGGAATGATCCCTGTGTGTTGGGAATGATTCCTGTGCCTCGGGAATGATCCCCGTGCCTCGGGAATGATCCCTGTGCCTCGGGAATGATCCCTGTGCCTCGGGAATGATCCCTGTGCGTCGGGAATGATCCCCGTGCCTCGGGAATGATCCCTGTGCCTCGGGAATGATCCCCCTGCCTCGGGAATGATCCCCGTGCCTTGGGAGTGATCCCTGATCGTCGGGAATGATCCCCGTGCCTTGGGAATGATCCCTGTGCCTCGGGAATGGAAGAGGAGGACTGGGAATGCCGGGAGACGGACTGGGGGGCTCTCAGGACCACAGGGGAGAAAACTCCTTCCCTGGTGGGAAACACCGGGATGGCATTCCCAGGTTAAACACCGGGATGGCATTCCCAGGTTAAACACCGGGATGGGATTCCCAGGTTAAACACCGGGATGGGATTCCCAGGGAAGTGGTGGAGTTGCCACCCCTGGAAGTGCCCAAAGGACGAGGGAAGAGGCTTTTCCAGGTCCAGCTCAGTGGGATCGGGGCCAAGGCTGGACCTGAGGACCTGGGAGGCCTTTTCCCTGGGAATATCCCGGGAATGGCATTGCCTGGGCTCGGCAGGGACATTCCCAGCGGGAGGGACCCCCCAAGCCTGGATCCAGGGGGGATTCCATCCCTTGGGCCAGCTCGGGGTGGGGATCCCTGGAGGGCTCCAGCTGGGATACCGGGATGGGATGTTGGGAAGGAGCAGCCCTGGCTGGGAGGGCTCCAGGCTGGGATTCCCGCTTTCCCAGCACACAGATCCTGTGGGATGCAGCTCCAAGGGGTTGAAGCGGAAAAATGGGATCCAGGGAGAGCTGGGAGCCCCTTCCAGAGCCTGAGGGAGCTCCAGGAGAGCTGGAGAGGGATTTGGGATCAGGGCCTGGAATGGCAGGACACAGGGAATGGCTTCCCACTGGGAAAGGGGAGATTGGGGTGGGAGATTGGGAAGGGATTCCCGGCTGGGCTGGAATTCCCAGGGAAGCTGTGGCTGCCCCTGGATCCCTGCAGTGTCCCAGGCCGGGCTGGATCCCCTGGGATAGCGGGAGCTGTCCCTGCCCATGGAATGGGATGGAACTGGATGGGCTTTGAGCTCCCTCCCAGCACAGACCGTTCCCTGATCCCACAATCCCACTCTCCCATAAATCCCTGTGTCCCTGTTCCCAGCCTGGTTGTCCCTCAGTGTCTGCACAGCCTTCCCACAGCTCCGGACATTCATTCCCGGGAGCGGATCCAGCCCCTTCCCGTGCCCAGCTCTGCATCCCAGATGGCCCATCCATCCCTGGCGTGGCTCATCCCGGGAATGCCGGCACCTGGATCCCATCCCTGCTCCCGGCCCGGCTGGGAAGGCATTCCCGGCTCCCAAGGGCAAATCCCAAACTCGCCTTCCCTTCCGAGCAGCCCGGAACGGGCACCGAGGACCGCCCGGGATTCCCGGGAAAGAGCCCTGGGAAGGGGAATGGGGGCGGGAAGAGGGAGCAGCGGGTGATTCCAGCCAAAATCCGGGACGCTCCCGGGGTTTGTGTTCCGGGCAGCAGAAGGGCTGGAGGCGGCCCAGGTGAGTCACGGCCACGGGAGCCGCGGGGAGCGCCGGAATTCGGAGCCACGGGGACAGAAATCCAGCGGGGGGGTTCTCTTTCCATCCTTTAAAAATAATAAAAAACCGGGATAGAGAGGCAGGAAAGGAGGGAAGTGCCGGGAATCGGAGGGTCCGGCCCGGGGAGGGCGAAGCTCCCGCCCCAAACCGCGACCCGGGAGGCTCCACGGAAGCCCCGGGAGAGCTGGAAGAGACCCCGGGAGGGCTGGAAGAGACCCCAGAAGGGCTGGAAGAGACCCCAGGAGAGCTGGAAGAGACCCCAGAAGGGCTGGAAGAGACCCCGGGAGAGCTGGAAGAGACCCCGGGAGAGCTGGAAGAGACCCCGGGAGGGCTGGAAGAGACCCCGGGAGAGCTGGAAGAGACCCCGGGAGAGCTGGAAGAGACCCTGGGAGGGCTGGAAGAGACCCCGGGAGAGCTGGAAGAGACCCTGGGAGGGCTGGAAGAGACCCCGGGAGAGCTGGAGGAGACCCCGGGAGGGCTGGAAGAGGCCCCGGGAATGCTGGAAGAGACCCCGGGAGGGCTGGAAGAGACCCCGGGAGAGCTGGAAGAGACCCTGGAGGGCTGGAAGAGACCCGGGAGGGCTGGAAGAGACCCTGGAGGCTAGAGACTGGGAGAGCTGAAGAGCCCTGGGAGGGCTGGGAAGAGACCCCGGGAGAGCTGGAAGAGACTCGGGGAGAGCTGGAAGAGACCCCGGGAGGGCTGGAAGAGACCCCGGGGAGAGCTGGAAGAGACCCCGGGAGGGCTGGAAGAGACCCCGGGAGGGCTGGAAGAGACCCCGGGAGGGCTGGAAGAGACCCCGGGAGGGCTGGAAGAGACCCCGGGAGTGTCCCAGCGTTTCCCGGAGGAGCCTTTCCTGCCTTTCCCCCGCACCCCGCGAGGTTTCGAGCCGCCGGAGGTGAAGGGCGGTTGTGGTTTCCCAAAATATCCCTGCCTGCATCCCTGTGGAATCCGCGCCGCTCAGGGCCGCTGTGGTTTCCCAAAATATCCCACCTGGAAGCCGCACCGCTCCGGGCGGCGCTGCCGGACCCGAAACAGGCGCTTTCAGACCCAAAATAGGGGTTGTTTTTTTTGGATGGTCAGGGAGCCGTAAAGGACCCCGAGCTGGCGGGACACGCGGGGAGCCGGCTCTGTGGGACACCCCGGGGGGGATCCAAGCCATCCACGCGGGGATCCCGGTGGGATTTGGGGCATCCCGAGCTCCCAGGAGAGCCCCCGGATCTCCCACGGATCCCCTCCCGCGGGGATGTTCAGGACACGTTTGAAGCCGCCTTGTTTTGGGGATTTGGGAAAAACCAGGATGAGGTCCCGGCCCCGCCTGTTCCCTCCAGGAGAAGCAATTCCCACCATTCCCGGCGGGCGCAGGGAATGATCCCGCGTTCGGGATCGCGGGGATCGCGGGGATCACGGGGATGTGGCGTCTGGGAGCGTCTGGGAACGCCGGGAATCAAAGGAGTGCCGGGAATCACAGGCAGAGCCAGCCCCGAGATCCCCCCCAAGAGCCCTTGGAAGCAGAAATGACAAAAACACCGGGAGAGGAGCGAGGCAGGAAAAGCCCCGGGATAGGGCAGGGATAACAGCGGGCACCGGGATCGCCGTGTCCAGGGAAAAACGGGATCCTGGGGAATTCCCTGCAGTGCTCCCTGCCCTTCCAGGGCTCCTGGAGCTGATTCCCGGCGCCCGAGGGTGCAAATCCCACAGGGAACAGCCCAGAGGGACCAGGGAATGACCGTGGGCACCGTGCACAGCCCTGGGATTGTCCTATCCAGGGAAAAACGGGATCCTGGTGGGTCCCCTGAGTGCTCCCCGCCCTTCCAGAGCATTCCTGGGCAGCCCGGGATTCCCTGGATCGGGCCGTGCTGCGGCTGGAAGAGGGAACATCCCACCCGCAGCTTTGCTGGAGTGATCCCGGATCCCAGAGATCCCAGAGATCCCGGAGATCCCAGAGATCCCGCTCCGCTTCCCTCCCCAGGGGAAAGGCACCCGAGGAACCAACTCCACCTGCCCAGCGTCCCGAAAAAGCCGGGATTTGTGCCCAAAATGGGGACGATCCGGGCCCTCCCGGTGCCCAATTTAGGGGAAAACATTCCCTGCGTGGGAAAACATTCCGGGCTTTTCCCAGCCCGGGAATTGTCCCCACCGTCCTGGGGGGGTGGGGGGGGGCGCCGCCCTCGAGCTCCACCGGGGGTGTGTGGGGGTCTCTGTAATTCCCGATCCCACCCCATCCCGCCGGGATGGAGGGAGGGATGGAGGGATGGATGGGCTGGGTGGGAACTCTTCCCGGCTTTCCCTTTTCCCGGGAAAGGGGGGGCCGCGTCACGGAGTTGTCCCCTCGGGGATGTGTCCCCCCTCTTCCCGGGGGTCACCTGTCCCTCACCTTGGGAGCGGAGCCGGCGCCAGGAGCCCCGGGAATATCGACCTTTCCCGGCGCTGCGGCAGGAAAAGGCTCCGGGAGATCGATGGGAACACGCACGGGGGTGGCCCGGTGTCCTTGTCCCCTTCCCGGTGTCCCTGTCCCCTTCCCGGTGTCCCTGTCCCCGTCCCGGTGTCCCTGTCCCCTTCCCGGTGTCCTTGTCCCCTTCCCGGTGTCCTTGTCCCCTTCCCGGTGTCCCTGTCCCCTTCTCGGTGTCCCTGTCCCCTTCCCGGTGTCCCTGTCCCCATCCCGGTGTCCCTGTCCCCTCCCGGTGTCCCTGTCCCATCCCGGTGTCCTTGTCCCCATCCCGGTGTCCTTGTCCCCTTCTCGGTGTCCCTGTCCCCTTCCCGGTGTCCCTGTCCCCCTTCCCGGTGTCCCTGTCCCCGTCCCGGTGTCCTTGTCCCCTCCCGGGGCTGGGACAGGCCAGGGGTGACGGCTGGGATAGGGGCACTGGGAATGGGGCACTGGGAATGGGGCACTGGGAATGGGGGACTGGGAATGGGGGACTGGGAATGGGAGACTGGGAATGGGAGACTGGGAATGAGGCACTGGAATGGGGCAATGGGAATGGGGCAATGGGAATGGATAACTGGGAATGGGAGACTGGGAATGAGGCACTGGGAATGGATAACTGGGAATGGGGGCACTGGGAATGGGGTAATGGGAATGGGGTATTGGGAATGGATAACTGGGAATGAGGCACTGGGAATGGGGGACTGGGAATGGATAACTGGGAATGGGGGACTGAGAATGGGGCACTGGGAATGGGGCACTGGGAATGGGGGCACTGGGAATGGGGAACTGGGAATGGGGCACTGGGAATGGGGCACGGGAATGGGGAACTGGGAATGGGGGCACTGGGAATGGGGCAATGGGAATGGGGTACTGGGAATGGGCGACTGGGAATGGGCACTGGGAATGGGGGACTGGGAATGAGGCACTGGGAATGGGCACTGGGAATGGGCACTGGGAATGGGGGACTGGGAATGGGGAACTGGGAATGGATAACTGGGAATGAGGGACTGGGAATGAGGCACTGGGAATGGGACACTGGGAATGGGGAACTGGGAATGGGAGACTGGGAATGAGAGCACTGGGAATGGGGGACTGGAATGGGGGACTGGGAATGGGCACTGGGAATGGGCACTGGGAATGGATAACTGGGAATGGGGGACTGGGAATGGATAACTGGGAATGGGGAACTGGGAATGGGCACTGGGAATGGATAACTGGGAATGGGGGACTGGGAATGGGGCACTGGGATCGGGGTAATGGGAATGAGGGATTGGGAATGGGCACTGGGAATGGGGACTGGGAATGGGGCACTGGGAATGGGGAACTGGGAATGGATAACTGGGAATGAGACACTGGGAATGGGGAACTGGGAATGGGACACTGGGAATGAGGCACTGGGAATGGGGGACTGGGAATGGGGACTGGGAATGAGGCACTGGGAATGGGGGACTGGGAATGGGGGACTGGGAATGGGGGACTGGGAATGGGGCACTGGAATGGGAGACTGGGAATGAGGCACTGGGAGTGGGAGACTGGGAATGAGGGGTTGGGAATGGGGGACTGGGAATGGGGCACTGGGAATGGGGCATTGGGAATGGGGGACTGGGAATGGATAACTGGGAATGGGGGACTGGGAATGGGGCATTGGGAATGGGGGCACTGGGAATGGGGAACTGGGAATGGGGGACTGGAATGGAGAACTGGGAATGGGGGATTGGGAATGGGGGGCACTGGGAATGGGGGCACTGGGAATGGGCACTGGGAATGGGGGATTGGGAATGGGGGACTGGGAATGGGGCACTGGGAATGGGGGACTGGGAATGGGGCACTGGGAATGGGGCACTGGGAATGGGGTAATGGGAATGGGGGACTGGGAATGGGGGACTGGGAATGGGGCACTGGGAATGGGGGACTGGGAATGGGGGACTGGGAATGGGCACTGGGAATGGGGCAATGGGAATGGAGCACTGGGAATGGGGCACTGGGAATGGGCACTGGGAATGGGGCAATGGGAATGGAGCACTGGGAATGGGGAGCACTGGGAATGGGGGGCACTGGGAATGAGGGACTGGGAATGGATAACTGGGAATGGGGCAGTGGGAATGGATAAATGGGAATGGGGTACTGGGAATGGGGTACTGGGAATTGGGTACTGGGAATGGGGGACTGGGAATGGGCACTGGGAATGGGGGCACTGGGAATGGGGGGCACTGGGAATGGGAGACTGGGAATGGGGCACTGGAAATGAGGCACTGGGAATGGGCACTGGGAATGGGGGACTGGGAATGGGGGACTGGGAATGGGGCACTGGGAATGAGGGATTGGGAATGGGGCACTGGGAATGAGGGATTGGGAATGGGGGACACTGGGAATGGGGCACTGGGAATGGGGGACTGGGAATGGGAGACTGGGAATGGGGCAATGGAAATGAGGCACTGGGAATGGGGCACTGGGAATGGGGGACTGGGAATGGGGCACTGGGAATGGGGGACTGGGAATGGGGGATTGGGAATGGGGGGCACTGGGAATGGGGCACTGGGAATGGGGTACTGGGAATGAGGCACTGGGAATGGATAATTGGGAATGAGGGACTGGGAATGAGGGGTACTGGGAATGGGGGACTGGGAATGGGGGACTGGGAATGGGGGACTGGGAATGGGGCACTGGGAATGGGGCATTGGGAATGGGAGACTGGGAATGGGGGACTGGGAATGGGGCACTGGGAACGGGGCACTGGGAATGGGGGACTGGGAATGGGGAACTGGGAATGGGGGACTGGGAATGGGACACTGGGAATGGGCACTGGGAATGAGGAGTTGGGAATGGGGCACTGGGAATGAGGGACTGGGAATGAGGGGTTGGGAATGGGGCACTGGGAATGAGGGGTTGGGAATGGGGGCACTGGGAATGGGGGACACGGGCTGGATCCCCCCCCCCACCGTGCATCCCTGGATCCACGTGGGATCCTCCCAGGGTGACTCTCGGGGTGCCTTTTCCAAGGAAAAGCGGGAGAGTCCCAGCTCTGCAGGGCCGGGTGAGAAACCTCCTGTCCCTCGGGATCGTGGAATGCTGGGATGGGGTGGGTGGGAAGGCTCTGGATGGGGCTCCCAGCTCTCCCTGGATCCTTCCCTGCTCCAGCCTGGCCATTCCCAGCTCTCCCAGCCTGGATCCAGAGGGGCTCCAGCCCTGGGAGCAGCTCCAGGGCCCCTCAGTCCTTCCATCCTTCCCAGCAGCTCTGGGATGGATGGGATGGGATGGGATGGGATGGGATGGATGGGATGGGATGGGATACAGGGATGGGATACAGGGATGGGATGGGATGGGATGGGATGGGATACAGGGATGGGATGGGATGGGATGGGATGGGATGGGATGGGATGGGATGGGATGGGATGGGATGGGATGGGATGGGATGGGATGGGATGATCCCATGGCCCAGGACTGGCTGATCCCAAAGAAATGATCCTGGTTGATTCCAGGCCTGGAGATGTCGGTGTCCGGATTTCAGCTCATCCCCTGGAGCAGCTCCATCCCCGGGAATTCCCGCTGTTCTCTGGAACATCTGGTGATCCAGTGCTCCCAGGGGAATCCAAGAATCCCATGACATTCCATCTCTCCTTCCCTGGATCCAGGCTGGGAGAGCTGGGAATGGCCAGGCTGGAGCAGGGAAGGATCCAGGGAGAGCTGGGAGCCCCTTCCAGAGCCTGCAGGGGCTCCAGGAGAGCTGGAGAGGGATTTGGGATCAGGGCCTGGAATGGCAGGACACAGGGAATGGCTTCCCACTGGGAAAGGGGAGATTGGGGTGGGAGATTGGGAAGGGATTCCCGGCTGGGCTGGAATTCCCAGGGAAGCTGTGGCTGCCCCTGGATCCCTGGGGTGTCCCAGGCTGGGTTGGATCCCCTGGGATAGCGGGAGCTGTCCCTGCCCATGGAATGGGACGGGCTGGGATTTAAGTCCCACGCTCAGGAAGCGTGGGAAGGTTGAACGGGGAACGGGGAAGGCGGTGGGAATATCCCGCTGCCACATTCCAGGGGGAAAAGGAAGGCAGGGAGGGAGTTGGGAGTGCGGGGAGGGGCTGGGAAAAGGAGGTGTGGGAGATCGGGCAGCGGGATCAGCGGGATCGGCCCCTTCCCGAGGGATCCGGGGGCGGGGAGGGGGGCGGGGAAGGAGCAGAGGTGTTTTTGGAGAGCTAAAACCAGGCCTGGATTAAATCAGCCCGTCCTGGCAGAGCTAAAACCGGGCCTGGATTAAATCAGCCCGTCCTTACAGAGCTAAAACCAGGCCTGGATTAAATCAGCCCGTCCTGGCAGAGCTAAAACCGGGTCTGGATTAAATCAGCCCGTCCTTGCAGAGCTAAAACCGGGCCTGGATTAAATCAGCCCGTCCTTACAGAGCTCTGGGCCCGACTTAACCCGATTAGCGGGACTGCCGCGGGTGGGGAGGGAGAGGGAACAACAGCCCGCCCTTATCCCGGATTCCTGAGCTCCAGGGATGTCCTGGGGAGGGAACAGGAACAACAGCCCGCCCTTATCCCGGATTTCTGAGCTCCAGGGATCTCCTGGGGAGGGAACAGGAACAACAGCCCGCCCTTATCCCAGATTCCTGAGCTCCAGGGATCTCCTGGGGAGGGAGAGGGAACAACAGCCCGCCCTTATCCCGGATTCCTGAGCTCCAGGGATCTCCTGGGGAGGGAGAGGGAACAACAGCCCGCCCTTATCCCGGATTCCTGAGCTCCAGGGATCTCCTGGAGAGGGAACAGGAACAACAGCCCGCCCTTATCCCGGATTCCTGAGCTCCAGGGATCTCCTGGAGAGGGAGAGGGAACAACAGCCCGCCCTTATCCCGGATTCCTGCCCTGGGGGGATCTCCTGGGGAGGGAACAGGAACAACAGCCCGCCCTTATCCCGGATTCCTGAGCTCCAGGGATCTCCTGGGGAGGGAACAGGAACAACAGCCCGCCCTTATCCCGGATTCCTGAGCTCCAGGGATCTCCTGGGGAGGGAACAGGAACAACAGCCCGCCCTTATCCCAGATTCCTGAGCTCCAGGGATCTCCTGGGGAGGGAGAGGGAACAACAGCCCGCCCTTATCCCGGATTCCTGCCCTGGGGGGGATCTCCGGAGCCTGGAATGGTCCGGGGGGGGAGGGATCTCCGATCCCACCCCGAACACCTCCCGCTGTCCCGGGATGCTCCAGCCCTCCCTGGGGCACTCCCGGCCGCGTTTCCCGCGTGTCCCGCGGTCCTGGGAAAGCAAATCCCAGGAAACCCCGAGGGCACAGGGCGGCATCCCCGTTCCCGCAGGGATTGGAGCCCCCGCAGAGGTGGCACTTGGGGACTCAGGGGCTCAGGGGTGGCCTGGGCGGTGCCGGGGTGGCCTCTGGAATTCCAGATCTCCCAGGGCTTTTCCAGGCCCGGAGATTCCACGATCAGCACTTGGACCGAGCTGGAAGTCCCGGGATGCTCCCGGTGGCCTTTGGTGGGGGGGGGGGGACCCTGGAATTCCCTGTGGAGCAGAGCCCCCCGCGTGTCCCGGGGCCAGCTCCTTACAAAGCCTTTCCCGACGCTTGGAATTCCGTCCCTCCCCCGCCTCCCCGGGGCGCTCGGAGCTGTTCCGGCCGAGCAGAATTCCCGGAATTCCCTGGGAAAAGCGCCGATCCCGGGAGCGCCGCGGGCTCGGCTTGGCTTTTCCAGCCCGGGATGGATCCTTGGGGGGTCCCTCTGGCAGCATCCCGGGAGGAGGGACCCGGTCCAGGCACCTCCAGTGGGATCTGGGTCCCCACTCGTGTCTCCTGCAGGGGATTCACCCCCTCCCAATCCCAATCCCACCTCCCGAGGGAGCTGTTTGGGATCATCCCAGTGGGATTTCCAGGGAGGTCGTGGCGCTTTCCCCACCCGTTCCGGCCATCCCAGGATATTCCAGGGTCTCCTTCAGACCCCGCCCTTGTTTGTGCTGCTGAGAGGGAGGATCCAACCCCTCATTTCCAACCTGGTTGCTGCTCCTTCCCCCATCCCATCCCATCCCATCCCATTCCCATCCCCTCCTCCCATCCCCTCCCCTCCCCTCCCATCCCATCCCTGTATCCCATCCCATCCCATCCCATCCCATCCCATCCCATCCCTGTATCCCATCCCATCCCATCCCATCCCATCCCATCCATTCCCTCCCATCCCATCCCATCCCCTCCCATCCCATCCCATCCCACCCCCATGGAATCCTGGAATCGCTTGGGTTGGAAAAGACCTGGGAAGTCATCGAGTCCGTGGGGGAGTTTGGAGCTCTCCCTTCTTCCCAGGAAACCTTGGAGTCTTGGAGAGGATCCCGAGGACGAGCAGCTCCATCCCGGAGCGCTGGGAGGAGCTGGAACAGCTGGGAACACATCCCGGGCTTTGGGAACTCCAGGGAATCCCGGGATTCTTTGGGTGGGAAGGGACATCAAAGCTCACCCCGTTCCACGGGCAGGGGGGATCCCATTCCCGCTATCCCAGGGGATCCAACCCGGCCTGGGACACTGCCAGGGATCTAGGGGCAGCCACAGCTTCCCTGGGAATTCCAGCCCGGCCCCTTCCCACCTTTCCAGGGGAGGATTCCTTCCCAAAATCCCATCTTCCAGCTTAAACCCATTCCCTGCCAAAGGCAGCTCTGCCCCCCGGTATTCCCTGGGACTCGTCCCAGCCCCGTGCCGGGACCGCGAGGGGTATCCCGGTGCAGATCCCATGGATCCAAGGGCTGGAGAGGGACAGGACAGAGGGCAGGGAGAGGCGGGGGATCGGGAAGGGATTCCCGGCTGGAGCGCTGAGCACGGAGCGCCGTTCCCGAGGTTCTGGTGCCCTCTAACGGGAGAAGGATCCTGGAATGCCGGAGCACCCCGGGCTGGAAGCGATCCGCGAGGGTAAAGCACATCCCGGGACAAAACAAATCCCAGGAGCTGGAAGAGGCAGGGAAAAGGCCCGGAATTCCTCAGGGGCGTGGAAAACGCGGAACTCCGAGACCTCCCCGGGCCAGAGGGACCCCAGAGAGGGAGGATTTGGGATCGCCCATCCCACCGGGAGCGCCGCTGGGATCCTGGAGTCCAGGATGAGATCCCGGCGCTGCCCGTCCAGGGGGAGCTCTGGGATCTCCCCGCTCCAGATCCCGCATTCCACGTTTAATTCCTGGATGCAGCACGCAGCCAGGAATTCCCTGGGACACCTCAGGGTCGACACGGGAAGAGCCTTTTCTGATTAAATCAGAGGGAACGACCCCACTGGTGAGTTTTCCCTCAGGTTTCCCATAAAAAGGCGTCTCCCCCTCCTTGTTTTTTGGGACCTCGGGCTCGAAGGGCCCCCCCAGCGGCTCTGGGATGGGGTGGAGGGAGGGAAGGGAGCAGGAGAGGGGCCAGACCCCCCTGCGGTCATGGAATGAATCCCAGACTGGTTTGGATGGGAAGGGACCTGAAAGTTCATCCCATTCCATGTTCAGGGACAGCTCCCGCTATCCCAGGGGATCCAGCCCGACCTGGGACACTGCAGGGATCCAGGGGCAGCCACAGCTTCCCTGGGAATTCCAGCCCAGCCGGGAATCCCTTCCCAATCTGCCACCCCAATCTCCCCTTTCCCAGTGGGAAGCCATTCCCTGTGTCCTGCCATTCCAGGCCCTGATCCCAAATCCCTCTCCAGCTCTCCTGGAGCCCCTGCAGGCTCTGGAAGGGGCTCCCAGCTCTCCCTGGATCCTTCCCTGCTCCAGCCTGGCCATTCCCAGCAGGGAAGCAGCTCCTCATTCCCACCACAGAGGGATTTGGGACACGGGCAGCTCCCCCAGCTCAAACCTCCCAGGTTTTCGGTCACATCAGGAATTATCCCAAGAAATGGCTCAGTGCAGATCCTTGGAAATCATCCCAAGACCATCAGCAGCTTCCCTGGCTCCCTGTGCCACCCTGGAGTTCCCAGGGGCAGATCCCGCCCTGCCCTGGGCATTCCCTGCTCCTGAATCCTCCCTGGAAGTTCAGGGGAGCCTGAGATTAAGAAGAGACCTTGGAATCCTTTCCAGAGCCTGCAGGGGCTCCAGGAGAGCTGGAGAGGGATTTGGGATCAGGGCCTGGAATGGCAGGACACAGGGAATGGCTTCCCACTGGGAAAGGGGAGATTGGGGTGGGAGATTGGGAAGGGATTCCCGGCTGGGCTGGAATTCCCAGGGAAGCTGTGGCTGCCCCTGGATCCCGGGAGTGTCCCAGGCCGGGTTGGATCCCCTGGGATAGCAGGAGCTGTCCCTGCCCATGGAATGGGCTGGGATTTAAGTCCCTTCCCCCCCCAAAACCATCCCATAATCCCCAAACCAGCCGTGCTTTTCTACAGCTCTCAGGCAACACCAACACAGAATAAAATGATTTAAAAAAAAAAATAAAATAAAAACAAACCCAGGAAAAGCAAAACAAAACCCACACAACCAGTTTTGTGTGGCTGACTGAGAGCGTTTCAGGGCTCTGGCAGCTGGGGAGGCTCCCGGGATCCTGCCGGGAGTGGGAAGGGAAGAGCTGGGAGAGGGGGAAAAAAAACAGGGAAAAAAAGAGTCCAGGAGAGCAAATTTCATTAATTTTGGGGCTTAATGTTCCGTGGTGGGAGCTGCTGCTTTCCCGGGATTCGTCCTGAAGGGACGCTGGAGCTGCTGCACGGGGAGGTCGGGATGGATTCTTCCCTGGAAAACGGCCCTGGAGCCAAGCGGCGGGGATTGGGAGCGATCAGCGGGGGGAAAAACGCCGGGAAAACCGGGAAAAGGGGGGAGAAAATGGGAAAAGGGGGAGAAAATGGGAAAAGGGGGGAGTAAATGGGAAAAGAGGAAATCAACGTGGAAAAAGGGGGGTGGGGAACAGGGAAATTGGAAATCAGCGTGGGAAAAGGGGAGAGAAAATGGGAAAAGGCGGGAGTAAATGGGAAAAGGGGGGAGAAAATGGGAAAAAAGGGGGGAGAAAATGGGAAAAGGGGGGAGAAAATGGGGAAAGGGGGAGAAACCGGAAAAAGGGGGAAGAAAATGGGAAAAGGGGGGAGAAAATGGGAAAAGGGGGGAAAAACCGGGAAAAGGGGGGAGAAAATGGGAAAAGGGGGGAGAAAATGGGGAAAGGGGGGAGAAACCGGGAAAAGGGGGAAGAAAATGGGAAAAGGGGGGAGAAAATGGGAAAAGGGGGGAGAAATGGGGAAAAGGGGGGAGAAACGGGGAAAAGGGGGGAGAAAATGGGAAAAAGGGGGGAGAAAATGGGGAAAAGAGGAAATCAGAGTGGGAAAAAGGGGGGAGAAAATGGGAAAAGGGGAAATCAACGTGGGAAAAGGGGGGAGAAACTGGGAAAAGGGGGGAGTAAATGGGAAAAGGGGGGAGAAAATGGGAAAAGGGGAGAAAATGGGAAAAGGGGCAGTAAATGGGGAAAGGGGGAGAAACCGGGAAAAGGGGGAGAAACCGGGAAAAGGGGGGAGAAAATGGGAAAAGGGGGGAGAAAATGGGGAAAAGGAGGGAGTAAATGGGAAAAGGGGTGAAAAACCTGGAAAAGGGGGGAGAAAATGGGAAAAAGGAGGGAGTAAATGGGAAAAGGGGGGAGAAAATGGGAAAAGGGGGGGTAAATGGGAAAAGGGGGGAGTAAATGGGAAAAGGGGGGAAAAACCGGGAAAAGGGGGGAAAAACTGGGAAAAGGGGGGAGAAAATGGGAAAAGGGGGGAGAAACGGGGAAAAGGGGGGAGAAAATGGGAAAAGGGGGGAGAAAATGGGGAAAACGGGGGAGTAAATGGGAAAAGGGAGGAGAAAATGGGAAAAGAGGAAATCACCGTGGGAAAAGGGACCATCGGCTCCCCTGGCACCAGGAATCTCCCGAGGCTCCCCCCGGCCTCGGAGCCGCTCGTGAGGGTTTGAGCTCTGGCAGCCCCTGGACAGGGATGGAGCTGCTTCCCGATGGGATCCGTGCTGGGAACAGGCAGTGCTGGGGATGGAGCTGCTTCCCGATGGGATCCGTGCTGGGAACAGGCAGGGCTGGGGATGGAGCTGCTTCCCGATGGGATCCGTGCTGGGAACAGGCAGGGCTGGGGATGGAGCTGCTTCCCAATGGGATCCATGCTGGGAACAGGCAGTGCTGGGGATGGAGCTGCATCCCAAAGGGATTTGGGCACCAGGGGTGTCCCCAGGGATCAGGGCTGGGGATGGAGCTGCTTCCCGATGGGATCAGGGCTGGGAACAGGCAGTGCTGGGATGGAGCTGCATCCCAAAGGGATTTGGGCACCAGGGGTGTCCCCAGGGATCAGGGCTGGGGATGGAGCTGCATCCCGATGGGATCCATGCTGGGAACAGGCAGTGCTGGGGATGGAGCTGCTTTCCAAAGGGATTTGGGCACCAGGGGTGTCCTCAGGGATCAGTTCTGGGGATGGAGCTGCTTCCCAAAGGGATTTGGGCACCAGTGCTGTCCCCAGAGATCAGTGCTAGGGATGGAGCTGCTTCCAGATGGGATCCATGCTGGGAACAGGCAGTGCTGGGGATGGAGCTGCTTCCAGATGGGATTTGGGCACCAGTGGCATCACCAGGGATCAGGGCTGGGATGGAGCTGCTTCCCGATGGGATTTGAGCACCAGGGGTGTCCCCAGGGATCAGGGCTGGGGATGGAGCTGCTTCCAGATGGGATTTGGGCACCAGTGGCATCACCAGGGATCAGGACTGGGGATGGAGCTGCTTCCAGCTGGGATTTGGGCACCAGGGGTGTCCCCAGGGATCAGGGCTGGGGATGGAGCTGAATCCCGATGGGATCCATGCTGGGAACAGGCAGTGCTGGGGATGGAGCTGCTTCCAGCTTGGATTTGGGCATCAGGGGGGTCCCCAGGGATCAGGGCTGGGGATGGAGCTGCTTCCCGATGGGATTTGGGCACCAGGGGTGTCCCCAGGGATCAGGGCTGGGGTTGGAGCTGCATCCCGATGGGATCCATGCTGGGAACAGGCAGTGCTGGGAATGGAGCTGCTTCCCAAAGGGATTTGGGCACCAGTGTTGTCCCCAGGGATCAGGGCTGGGGATGGAGCTGCATCCCGATGGGATCCATGCTGGGAACAGGCAGTGCTGGGGATGGAGCTTTTTCCCAATGGGATTTGGGCATCAGGGGTGTCCCCAAGGATTAGGACTGGGGATGGAGCTGCTTCCCGATGGGATTTAGGCACCAGGGGTGTCCCCAGGGATCAGGGCTGGGGTTGGAGCTGCATCCCGATGGGATCCATGCTGGGAACAGGCAATACTGGGGATGAAGCTGCTTCCCAACGGGATTTGGGCACCAGTGGCATCCCCAGGGATCAGGGTCGGGCCCATCCTTGTTTAAAGTCCCTGCTGATGTCCTGGACGAGGGGATGGATCCACCATCGGCACATTTGGGATGACACCATCCTGCCTTTTCCCGATCCCTCATGCCCAGCTGGCTCCCATCCCGCTGCTTCCTCCGAGCCCGCCCCGAGGTAATTAAGCACCTAATGAGAGGCGGCAGACGCCGCTCATCGCGACTTTCCTCGCTCTCCTGCACTTTGGAATGAGCTCAAGGGCCTTTCCCGCTCCAGGGCGGCAGCGATCCAGGCTCCCGATCCAGAATCCCACAGAACCCGGCGTTGGAGACGGATTCCCAGTGGTTTAGTATCCATTTCCGTGTTCCATTTCCAGTGGTTTAGTATCCATTTCCGTGTTCCATTTCCAGTGGTTTAGTATCCATTTCCATTTCCAGTGGTTTATCAGCCTGCAGAAAAGGAGGCTCAGGGGGGACCTTCTGGCTCCCCACAACTCCCTGCCAGGAGGGGGGAGCCGGGGGGGTGTCCCCAATTCCCAGGGAACAAGGGCCAGGAGGAGAGGGAACGGCCTCCAGCTGGGCCAGGGGGGATATCGGGAACAATTCCCACCTGGAAAGGGCTGCCAGGCACTGGAATGAACCTCCCAGGGCAGGGGTGGATTCCCAATCCCTGCAGGGATTCCCAATCCCTGGGAATGTGGCCCTTGGGGACGCGGGGCAGGGCTGGGGGATGGTTGGACTCGGCGGTCTCAGAGGGCTTTTCCAAGCTCTGTAATTCCGTAATTCCACGGTCTGTGAAGGTTTCAACCCCCGCTTCTCTACCTCAGTTTCCCCGGCCAAAACCTCCTGCGGCTGGGGAGGGACGGGAGGGAAAGGAGGGAAAGGAGGGGAGAAGTGGAAAGGGGAGAGGGAGAGGAGAGGGAAGGGCAGGGAAAGGAGAAGGAGGAGAAGGAGGAGAAGGAGGAGAAGGAGGAGAAGGAGGAGGAGGAGGAGGAGAGAGGCGGCCCAGCTGTTGAATAATTCAGCGCTGGGAGGGGGGAAGCTCCGCGCAGGGCTCCGAGCACCGCACCGGGCTCCGAGCACCGCACCGCGCTCTGGAGCGCGGCGGGGACGGCGGCACCGAACCGGGAACAGCGCCGGGAACCGGGCACCGAATCGGGAATCGGGAACCGAACCGGGAACCGGGCACCGAATCGGGAACAGAACCGGGAATCGGGAACCGAACCGGGAACCGAACCGGGAACCGAACCGGGAACCAGGCACCGAATCGGGCACCGGGTGCCGAATCAGGCACCGAATCGGGAACAGAACCGGGAACCAGGCACCGAATCGGGCACCGAATCGGGAACCGAACCGGGAACCGAACCGGGAACCAGGCACCGAATCGGGCACCGAATCGGGAACCGAAACCGAGAACCGAACCGGGCACCAGGCACCTAAACCGGGAACCGAACGGATCGTCCCACCGGGAACCGGAGCGGGCGCCGAACGGGGAACCTGGAACGGACCTGAGACCCGGGCACCGCACCGGGAACCGGGAACCCAACCGAGCCCCGGGATTCGGGCCCCGAGCCGCAGGATCCGGGCCCCGCCGCGGGCCCCGCGCACCGAGCAGCGACCCCAGCCCTGTCCCGGCCCCGAGCGCGCCCCGCCGGCCCCTCCTGACCCCCGACCCCTCCGGGACCCCCGGCATGGCCCTGCAGCTTCACCTCCGCTCCGTGTCCGGGCTGCGCGGCAGAGCCGACCGCATCGCCAAGGCGGCCTTCCGAGGTACGGGGGCCGGGATTTTGGGGGTCCCTGCCCCGCCTCAGCTCCCCCGGCCCGGGGATCCATCCCGGGAAACGCGGGCTGAAGAAGCCCCGGAATGGTGGGGAGGGAATTCCCGGTGGGCCGGGGGAACCTCCAGCAGCACTGGGGGGCCGAGCGGGATCCCCAAATATCCCCGGGAGGGCTCGGGGCGAGCCCGCCCCTCTCCAGAACCCAGGATTGCTCCGGGGAAACGCCGCGGCTCCAAAGCTTTTCCACGGGAAAGCTGCGAGAGGAGCAAAAGCTCTCCAGGGTTTTGGCCCCTCGGAGGCTCCCGGAGCTTTCCCGACCCCCCCTCCCCCGATTGCTGGGACAGCTCGGGTGGGATCCCGGGGTGGCGCTGGATCCCCCCCGCCGCGGGGTCCGAGGCAGAGGCGGGCGCGGGATGAGGTCGGGAATGGCAATTCCATCCCCGGGAGAGCGAGGGAACAGGTAATTCCAGCGCCACCGAGCCGGCGCTGCCTGGAACAGCCTCCAGGCTGGCTGGAACTGCCGGGGAGGGTCATGGAAAAGGGACAATTAACCCTCATTTCCCTGCCCCGCCTCCCGGCCGCGGCAGCATTCCCGGGAAGAGGGGGGGGATCCTTGGCTAACTCGGAGCAATCCCAGCCCTGAGCCCCCTCCTCAATCCCTGGCGGGGGTGGGGGGGGGAAGGAAAGGCCACCGTGGGTTTTCCCAGGGGGAGATTTCCCAGATTTCCCAGTTCCGGACGTTCCTGGTCCCAAATCCAACAGAGAATCCCTGTGGGACGGGCGGGATCCATCCCGGCTTTGGCGTCTTCACGGGGCGAGGGGGAACATCCCGCTGCCAGAGGGGGATGGGAAGGGATTCCCGGCTGGGAGGGTGTGGAGGGGCTACTCTGGAATTCCCAGGGAAGCTGTGGCTGCCCCTGGATCCCTGGAGTTGTCCCAGGCCGGGCTGGATCCCCTGGGATAGCGGGAGGTGTCCCTGCCCATGGATACAAGATCCAAGTCCATCCCAACCCAACCAACCCATTCCAGGATTCCACGACCCCAGAGCTCCCGTTTGGACCCGAGGAGACAAATCCATGACAAATCCCAGGCTCTGCATCCCCGAAATGACCCTGCAGGGAGGGGATGTCCCTGTAAGGGAGGCAGGGACGCTGCTCCCCCTTCTCCCAGGAATTCTGGTGCTCCCGGGAATTCTGGTGCTCCCGGGGAGCCGCTGGTGTTGGCAGAGGGAATTTCGGACCCCCAGGAGCAGCCGGGGGGAGAGGGGAGCTTATCCCGCTCCAGAAGGGGACGGGAAAGGCGGGACCTGCCCCTGCAAGGGGGCCAAAATCCCTTTTCCCACCCCGGAATAGCCGGGATTCGTCTCCCAGCACGGCGTGGGATCCGAATTCCCGAATTCCCCAAGGGATCCTCCTGCCCTGGGAGGGTGGGAAGGGCTTGGGCTCTGCCTTTGGGGCTCTCCCCCTGGAGATTTGGGAATGGTTTGGGATCTCGGTGGTGCCGCAGCGGCCCCAAAAGTTTTCTGAATCCCTGGATCTGTCGTGGTTGGAGCCAAACCAGGGGATGGGGTTTCCAGAAATTCCCAGGGATTTCCTGGGAACACTTGGGTTTCAGTCTGGCTTTAGGGGGAAAGCAGGACAATGGTGGAATTCCCGTGCCCAGCCCATTTTTGGGGTGCTCCTGTGGCCTGGCAGGGTCTGAGCTTCCAGAATCCCTTTCCCACAGGAATTCCCACTCCTGGTCCGGCCTCCCTGGGTTTCTGGAGGACGGGAATGGTGTCCCAGAGCAATTAGGGACCCCCTAGGGGGGTCATAACGGGCTGCTGGGCAAAGATTCCTCCAGGATTAATGAGGGACATCCCTCCTGGATCCCTCCTGGAGTGGTGTGGATGGAAGGAAACCCCCCCCGGGATGCTCCTGGATTGGGAGAGGACGGGACAGGGAGGCCCCAGAGCCCTGGGATGTCTGACCATGCCCTCAGGAGACGTGTTTTGGGTGGAGATTGTCCCCCTTGGAATGTTTTCTCCAGGATGACACCCCGTGGGTGTGGAATCATGGAATGGGTTGGGTGGGAAGGGACCTCAAAGCTCATCCCATTCCATGGGCAGGGACAATTCCCGCTATCCCAGGGGATCCAACCTGGCCTGGGACACTCCAGGGATCCAGGGGCAGCCACAGCTTCCCTGGGAATTCCAGCCCAGCCGGGAATCCCTTCCAGCCGGAATCCTTCCCAGCTCCCAATCTCCCTGCCCTCTGGCAGTGGGAAGCCATTCCCTGTGTCCTGCCATTCCAGGCCCTGATCCCAAACCCCTCTCCAGCTCTCCTGGAGCCCCTGCAGGCTCTGGAAGGGGCTCCCAGCTTTCCCTGGATCCTTCCCTGCTCCAGGTGAGCAGTGGGAGGAGAAGCTGCTCCTGTGGAATCCCAGGGAGCTCAGCCCAGCCCGTCAGTTAATTATGGATTCAATCAGCTTTCCAGCCGGGCTGGGAATCCCTGGAAAACCTGATTGGATCCACAGTCAACCCAGCTGGTCTCAGTGGGGCCCTTCAGAGCGACATCCCAGTCAACACCCCATCCATAACCCCGCGGGAGGGAGGGAACTCCTGGAAACGCTGCTGTTTAATCAGGGAACCCCCCCGGGGGGCTTCTCCCTTTCCTGCCGGGAAAACTCCCCTGGGGAATTCCAGACACGCCGGGGCTGGGGCCTGGCTGGAGCCCAGCACTGCCCGGAGCAGCTGGGGTTGGGATGAGGGGGGTGCAGGGACACTGCAGGGCAGTTTTCCCTCCTTTTCCCAAAGATCCCGTGCCAGGGAATTCCAGGTGTGTGTGGGGGAGAGCCAGGGATCCCGTGGGATGTGGGATGGATTCCCACCCTTGCTCCCTGTGCCCTGGGAGCTCCCACTGCAAAGGGAGCCAGGGGTGGATCCCTCCTGCTTTCCATGGGGTGGGATGGGATTCCCAACCCAGACAGGGAACGGGATCACTTCTCCATGGGCATGGAAAAGCAGGAGAAGGGACCCTGGAGCTGCTCCAGGGCTGGAGCCCCTCGGCTCTGGATCCAGGCTGGGAGAGCTGGGAATGGCCAGGCTGGAGCAGGGAAGGATCCAGGGAGAGCTGGGAGCCCCTTCCAGAGCCTGCAGGGGCTCCAGGAGAGCTGGAGAGGGATTTGGGATCAGGGCCTGGAATGGCAGGACACAGGGAATGGCTTCCCACTGGGAAAGGGGAGATTGGGGTGGGAGATTGGGAAGGGATTCCCGGCTGGGCTGGAATTCCCAGGGAAGCTGTGGCTGCCCCTGGATCCCTGGAGTGTCCCAGGCCGGGCTGGATCCCCTGGGATAGCGGGAACTGTCCCTGCCCATGGAATGGGATGAGCTTTGAAGTTCCCTTCCCACCCGACCCATTCCCGATGCCGCCGATGGATCCCCTGCTCTGTTCTGGAGCCGGGATCCTTTCCCGGGGGTATCCACTCCCAAAATCCCACCCTGGCGGTGGGAATCACCTCCCGGGCTGTGCATTCCTGCATCCCAAAGCCACTCCAGGATCCCCCCCAGGACAGCATTTACCCCCCAATTAACACCCTGCAGGATAAACCTTAATTACCCTGCAGGACAAACCTTAATGAGCCCCTCGGGGAGGGGAGGAAGGGGGGGGGTTAATGAGGCTTTTGGTGCCGGGGGGTGGGAGCTGGACCCGGATTGACCCCCCTTCCCCCCCCCCAATTCCCGCACCTCCACCTTTTCCCAGCCTCCCACGGGCCGCGCATCCCAACCCCGGGGCTCTCCCTGCTCCCTTCCCGGTGTGTCTCCCTCCCGTTTTTCCCGGAATCCACGCGTTTTTCCCGCTCTCCCTTTCCCCCCCCCCGCAGGGCTCTCCTTCTACACCCGCGTGCTGGAGAACTGCGAGGACGAGGCGCTCTTTGACGAGGTGAGGGAGCTTTTCCTCCGCCTTTATCCCGGGATTCCCACTCCGGGAGCGGGGGGGGGGAGGAAATTGGGGTTCCTTTTGCCTTTCTGGGCCGATCCGATCCCGGGGAACGGGGAATGGAACAGGTGGAGGGGATGGGCAGTGACGGGAAGGGCTGGGCTGTCTCCCAGGACGGGGGTTTGGGATCCATCCTGCCCTGGAACGGGGGAGCTGCGGGAACAGCGGCACAGCCACAGCCCTGCCCCGGGCCCTGCTGCCTTCTCCTCTCCCATTCCAGGGTTTTTCCCCATTCCCTGCCCTGGCTCAGGGCTGGGAAGGGAGTGCTGGCTCTGGAAAGCCCCGGATTCCACCCGGGAAGAGCTGGATCAGCCCCTTCCCGGCAGGATTTTAAACGTGGGAGAGACTCCGGGATCGGCCTCGGCCTGGGGGACGTTCCATGGGAACAGGGAGGGCTTGGGTGGGAAGGGGCCTTAAATCCCATCCCATTCCATGGGCAGGGACAATTCCAGCTGTCCCAGGGGATCCAACCCGGCCTGGGACACTCCAGGGATCCAGGGGCAGCCACAGCTTCCCTGGGAATTCCAGCCCAGCCGGGAATCCCTTCCCAATCTCCCACCCCAATCTCCCCTTTCCCAGTGGGAAGCCATTCCCTGTGTCCTGCCATTGCAGGCCCTGATCCCAAATCCCTCTCCAGCTCTCCTGGAGCCCCTGCAGGCTCTGGAAGGGGCTCCAAGCTCTCCCTGGAATCCTTTTTTCCGATGTAGAATCCATAAATGCTCCATATGGGAATTTAACCATTGGTGCATCCATGAGTATGAGTTTGTAGGCACAGGTGTAAATACAGGTAATAAGATCATAAATATCAATACTAAATATATATAAATATAATATATTATATATTATATATTATATATATTATCTATATTATATATATATTATATATAATATATAAATATAATATAAAATGTATCTATAAATATACATATATAGGTAAAAGTAGATAGTAAATGTATGTAATAGTATAGCAATATATAATATATAATGACATAATTCTATATTATACCTAGAATATATAATGGTATATTATCATAAGATATAAATATATATTTATTAACATATATTTACATCAATATATGCGTATATTATGTATGTATTTATATACATATATACATATATAATGTACACTTCTAATACAAATATTTGTATGTATTTGACGTGTCTTTTATATACATTTATATAAAATATAAATAAATACATGAAATACACACGTCCAATGTGCACATATATATATATAAAATATAAATAAATGTATAAATTATGGGATAATATAAATATATATATATATGTTGGGTAAATATGTTGTATTTTTATTTATTTATTTATTTATTTATTTATCTATAAATCCTTATTTCTGGCAAGATCCCTGCCAGAAATCCCTGGGATTTTTTTCTCCGGGGGGGAGGGGAAAGAGGCCCTTTTATCCCTGGTGTCCCTGACCGTCCCTGTGTTCCCTTTCCCAGACGTTCCGGTGGCCGGTGGGGACGGACATCGACGGGAACGAGCTCCTGGAGATCCAGGTCTTCAACTACAGCAAAGTCTTCACCAACAGGTCGGGGGCGTCATCCCAGCCCTTTCCCGTGGGAAGGGGGAGCTCCCGCTGGATCCCCGGGGGACGGGAATTCCCGGGGAAGCTCCCGCTGGGGACAGGAATTTAGGAAGCTCCCGCTGATCCCTGGGGACGGGAATTCCCAGGGAAGCTCCCGCTGGATCCCCCCCGGCTCCGGGGACAGGAATTCCCAGGGAAGCTCCCGCTGGCTCCAGGGACAGGAATTCCCAGGGAAGCTCCCGCTGGATCCCCGGGGGACGGGAATTCCCAGGGAAGCTCCCGCTGGATCCCCGGGGGACGGGAATTCCCAGGGAAGCTCCTGCTGGATCCCCGGGGACGGGAATTCCCGGGAAGCTCCCGCTGGATCCCCCGCTGGCCCAGGGACAGGAATTCAGGAAGCTCCGCTGGATCCCCGGGGGACGGAATTCCTGGGAAGCTCCTGCTGGATCCGCCCGGCCCGGGGACAGGAATTCCCAGGAAGCTCCTGCTGGATCCTCCCCGGGGGGACGGGAATTCCTGGGGAAGCTCCCGCTGGATCCCCCCCGGCTCCGGGGACAGGAATTCCCAGGGAAGCTCCCGCTGGATCCCCGGGGGACGGGAATTCCTGGGGAAGCTCCCGCTGGATCCCCCGGCTCCGGGGACAGGAATTCCCAGGGAAGCTCCCGCTGGATCCCCCCCGGCTCCGGGGACAGGAATTCCCAGGGAAGCTCCCGCTGGATCCCCGGGGGACAGGAATTCCCAGGGAAGCTCCCGCTGGATCCGCCCCGGCTCCGGGGGACAGGAATTCCCGGGGAAGCTCCCGCTGGATCCCCCCGGCTCCGGGGATTGGAATTCCCGGGAAGGGGCAGGGCTGGGGTTGGTCCCACCAGGAGCTCTGCGGTGCCCGGGCCTCGCTTTTCCCGGGATTTTACAGGCTCTGCAGAGGTTGGTTTTGTTGTTCCTGGGGAAGCTGTGGCTGCCCCTGGATCCCTGGGAGTGTCCCAGGCCGGGTTGGATCCCCTGGGATAGCGGGAGGTGTCCCTGCCCTTGGAATGGGATGGGGTTTGAGGTCCCTGCCCCACCCAAACCAGGCTGGGATCCTGGGATTCCATGAGGTCAGAGGATGCTCCAGAATGGGATGGCTCCAGGATGGGTTTAGAGCCAGAGGCCTTGGAATCCCTTCCAGAGCTCCAGGAGAGCTGGAGAGGGATTTGGGATCAGGGCCTGGAATGGCAGGACACAGGGAATGGCTTCCCACTGGGAAAGGGGAGATTGGGGTGGGAGATTGGGAAGGGATTCCCGGCTGGGCTGGAATTCCCAGGGAAGCTGTGGCTGCCCCTGGATCCCTGGCCAGGCTGGATGGGGAATATCCCTCAAGGGAATGCAGGGAATATGGGGGGGAAGAAATAAAATAAAATAAAATCCTAAAGGCAACTCCAGCCCATCCTCCAGGGCTGGAATGAGGAGGAGGAGGAGGAGGAGGAGGAGGGAAGGACAGACAAAGCCAGGGAGAGGAGGGGAGAGCGGGAGGGTTTGGAAAGGCGAGCCCCGGGCCCCGTGAATAATTCACGTGCAGCTGATCAGTGCCATCGATCCCGGGCCGGGATAAAGGCGGGACACCCGATCCCGGCCCCGCTGGAATGCGGGAAGGGGGGGGTTGGGAGCAGACGGGACGCGGCCCGGGGCTCTCTTTGTTCCCTGCCAGCCCCTAATGAGGTGTAAACTGAGCCCGGGCCGGTCCCAGTCCGGTGCCTCGGGTCTGAACTGGTTCCTGCTGGTTCTCCAGAGGGGCTCTGGGATGTGGGAGATCCCTGGGAGCATTCCCAGGACGCTGCACATCCCTGTGCCCGGGGAAAGGGGACGAGGGAGATGCATAAACACAGCCCGGGGGGATCCCGGTACAGAACCCGGATCGGCAATCCCTGCTCCTGGATCGGGAATTCCCAGGCTGGGAATGCCCCAGGATACATCCCCATCCCCCGGGATGGGGGGGGAAAGGAGGGGAAGTGTCCCATCCCACCCAGGCTGCATCCACGGGGGTGAATCCGGGCTGGAAATGCCCCAAAGCAGAGGGGGGGCCCAAAATTGTGGGGTCTTTCACACCCAGGACAAGGATCAATAATTTGGGGGTTCCCAGACCCGAGAGAAGGATCAATAATTGTAGGACCCAAGGGCTCCACACGAGAACAGGATCAATAATTTTGGGTCTTTTCACACCCAGGAGAGGGATCAATAATTGTAGGACCTCAACACCCAAATGCCCCCCAACAGGAATGGGATCAATAATGGGAGGTCTTTCACACCCGAGAACAGGATCAATAATTTTGGGGTCTTTTCACAATAATTTGGGGTTTTCCAGACCCGAGAGAAGGATCAATAATTGTAGGACCCAAAGGCTCCCCATGAGAACAGGATCAATAACTGTGGGACGAGCTCCACGGATACAGGAGATGAGGGATGCAGGAGATGAGGGATGCAGGAGATGAGGGATGCAGGAGATGAAGATGATGCAGGAGATGATGGATACACGAGATGATGGAAGCAGGAGATGGGTGTGGGATGTGAGCTCCCAGCTGTGGGACACTTGGGGTTGCTGTGGGATGAGCTCTATGGACTCAGGAGATGATGGAAGCAGGAGATGGGTGTGGGATTTGAGCTGGGACACTCGGGATTGCGATGGGATGAGCTCCACGGACACAGGAGATGATGGATGCAGGAGATGATGGATGCAGGAGATGAGGGATGCAGGAGATGAGGGATGCAGGAGATGATGGATGCAGGAGATGGGTGTGGGATGTGAGGTCCCAGCTGTGGGATACTTGGGATTGCTGTGGGATGAGCTCCACGGATACAGGAGATGATGGATGCAGGAGATGGGTGTGGGATGTGAGGTCCCAGCTGTGGGATACTTGGGATTGCTGTGGGATGAGCTCCATGGATACAAGAGATGATGGACACAGGATATGATGGATGCAGGAGATGGGTGTGGGATGTGAGGTCCCAGCTGTGGGACACTTGGGATTGACATGGGATGAGCTCCACGGACACAGGAGAGGGGCAGATGCTGGGAACAAGAGGAGGTCCATCCAAGGCTCTGCAGGGGACCCTCCCGATATCCAGGGGACATTCCTGGTGCGCAGGGGACCCTCCCGGTACCCAGGGGACCCTCCCAGTGCCCAAGGGACCCTCCCGGTGTGCAGGGGGACCCTCCCGGTATCCAGGGGGCACTCCCGGTATCCAGGGGACCCTCCCGGTATCCAGGGGACCCTCCCGGTATCCAGGGGACACTCCCGGTGTGCAGGGGACCCTCCCGATGTCAGGGGACCCTCCCGGTATCCAGAGGACACTCCCGGTATCCAGGGGACACTCCCGGTATCCAGAGGGCACTCCTGGTATCCAGGGGACCCTCCCGGTATCCAGAGGACACTCCCGGTGTGCAGGAGACACTCCCGGTGTGCAGGGGACACTCCCGGTATCCAGGGGACACTCCCGGTATCCAGGGGACACTCCCGGTGTGCAGGGGACACTCCCGGTATCCAGAGGACACTCCCGGTATCCAGGGGACACTCCCGGTGTGCAGGGGACACTCCTGGTGTGCTGGGGACCCTCCCGGTATCCAGGGGACACTCCCGGTATCCAGAGGACATTCCCAGTATCCAGAGGACACTCCCGGTATCCAGGGGACCCTCCCGGTATCCAGAGGGCACTCCCAGTATCCAGGGACACCTCCGGTGTGCAGGGGACCCTCCCGGTGTGCAGGGGACACTCCCGGTATCCAGGGGACCCTCCCGGTGTCCAGGGGACACTCCCGGTATCCAGGGGACCCTCCCGGTATCCAGGGGGACACTCCCGGTATCCAGGGGACCCTCCCGGTGTCCAGGGGACACTCCCGGTATCCAGGGGACACTCCCGGTTCCAGGGGACCCTCCCGGTATCCAGGGGACACTCCCGGTGTTCTGGGGACCCTCCCGGTATCCAGGGGACCCTCCCGGTATCCAGGGCACCCGATCAGGGACATCCCGGTATCCAGGGGACACTCCCGGTATGCAGGGGACACTCCCGGTATCCAGAGGACACTCCCGGTATCCAGGGGACACTCCCGGTATCCAGGGGACACTCCCAGTTCCCAGGGGACACTCCCGGTATCCAGGGGACACTCCCGGTATCCAGGGGACACTCCCAGTTCCCAGGGGACACTCCCGGTATCCAGGGGACCCTCCCGGTATCCAGGGGACACTCCCAGTTCCCAGGGGACCCTCCCGGTGTGCAGGGGACACTCCCGGTATCCAGGGGACACTCCCGGTATCAGGGACACTCCTGGCATCCAGGGACCCTCCCGGTATCCAGGGGACACTCCCGGTATCCAGGGGACCCTCCCGGTGTGCAGGGGACCCTCCCGGTATCCAGGGGACCCTCCCGGTATCCAGGGGGCACTCCCGGTATCCAGAGGCCACCGAGGCCGCCGTGCTGCCCTTCCCGACCCCCCTGGGCGGGGTTTTCCAGGCCCTGGTCTTGTCCCTGTCCCCCAGAGTGGGATGAGCCCATCCAGGAGCCTTTCCCTGGGAATGGGGGGGGTTGTTGTTCCCTCCCTGTCCCGGTTTTCCCCCGGGATGAGGAGCAGTAACCGGATCTGGCCAAAGGCCAAAAGCCACATTCCAAACCCCCCCCCTCCCGTCCCCCACGGAGGGCAGGGGGCACAGATAACACCCCCCCTCCCTGGAAAACTGATCCCAGTGGGAGGAGGGGGGAGATGGATCCACTTACCCGGCCTGGAGGGACAAAGGGATCCCTTCCCAAGGGTTTGGATCCGGCCCTGGGGTCCCCAGGGGGGGAAAAGGGAGCTTTAGGGTGGTCCTTGGGGCTTCTTCAGGGATGGAGATCCAGGCAGGGTTTGGGTCTTTTGTGTGTCCGAGGGGTAGCAGGGGGGGATCATCCCTCCCTCCATCCTTCCTTCCGTCCATCCATCCCTCCCTCCATCCTTCCATCCATCCATCCATCCATCCTTCCTTCCATCCATCCATCCATCCATCCATCCATCCATCCATCCATCCTTCCTTCCATCCATCCCTCCATCCATCCATCCCTCCTTCCATCCATCCATCCCTCCATCCCTCCCTCCATCCCTCCATCCCTCCCTCCACCCATCCATCCGCAGGGAACAATCCAGGGCAGGAGGGGCAGGATGGGATAAAGAGCTCTGGGGCCAGGGGGTTGCTGTGCTGTCCCACTGCCCTTCCCGTGTGGAGCAGCCAGGTGGGAGATTGGGAAGGGATTCCCGGCTGGGAGGGTGGGGAGGGGCTGGGCTGGAATTCCCAGGGAAGCTGTGGCTGCCCCTGGATCCCTGGGGTGTCCCAGGCCGGGCTGGATCCCCCGGGATGGTGCAGCGTTGGCATTGATGTCCAGACCCCTCTTTTCCCGATCCTGATTCTGATCCCAGCTGTTCCCTTGGAATTCGCTCCAAAATGAGGAGCCTTTTCCCCTCTCTCCCCCAAACTGCGGCTTCCTCTGGAAACATCTGAGTCCTGGGAGCTGAAGATTCCTAAATCCCTTCCCTCCTAATCACCCCCTTCGCTCCCAGCTCCCCATCCCGAGGGCCTGCCTTGATCCTGGTTCGTTTTCCCCTGGATAACCTGGAGAAATGTGGGACAGACACAGCAGCCTCCCCCCCATTCCGGGCTGCTCCAGCAAAGGAACTCCTTCCTTTTGGTTTCGTTTTCCCAGGAAACCCTTGCCGAAAGCCCCGTGGATTCCTCAGGGGTTTCCTTTCCCCTGGAAAGGCAGAGGAGCGGGATGGGCAGTGCCAGGGAACGGGTCCTGCCCGGCAGCTCCTTCGGGATGAGATCCCGAGGCCACAGCGCTGGCTGCACTCGGAGTCGTGGCGGGTTTGGGCTCAGAAACGGGGAATTCTGCCCCAAAGTGGCCGAGGTGGGGGCGGGAGGGGCGGCAGGAGGGGGTGGGATTCACCCAGCAGGGCTGGGACAGGAGCCTGGAATGCCCCGGGGGGAAAGGGACCTTAAAGCTCGTCCCCTTCCAACCCCGACACCTCCCGGGGCGGGCTCAGCACAACAATTCCCTGGAAACAGGCTGGGAGGAATGGCATCCCTCTGCTTTTCCCGGCCCTCCGGGCCAGGGGAGTCCCGGGTGGGGAACGAACCTGGGAGGAGGGGACTTTGGTTCGATCCTGGGGTCTGTGGGGGGAGGGAGGGAGGGAGGGAGGGATGGAAGGGTGGATGGATGGATGGATTTGGGATGGAGGGATGGATTTGGGATGGATGGATGGATGGATTTGGGATGGATGGAGGGATGGATTTGGGATGGATGGATGGATGAATGGAGGAATGGATGGATGGATGGATTTGGGATGGATGGATGGATTTGGGATGGATGGATGGATGGAAGGATGGAAGGAGGGATGGATGGATGGAGGGATGGATGGATGGATGGATGGATGGATGGATGGAAAGAGGGATGGATGGATGGATGGATGGATGGATGGATGGATTTGGGATGGATGGATGGATGAATGGAGGAATGGATGGATGGATGGATTTGGGATGGATGGATGGAAGGAGGGATGGATGGAAGGAGGGAGGGATGGATGGATGGAAGGATGGATGGAGGGATGGAAGGATGGATGGAAGGATGGATGGATGGAAGAGTGGATGGATGGAAGGAGGGAAGGAAGGAGGGATGGAAGGAGGGATGGATGGAGGGATGGATGGAGGGATGGGTGGAGGAATGGATGGATGGAGGGATGGATGGATGGATGGAGGGATGGATGGATGAAGGGATGGAAGGATGGGTGGATGGAAGGAGGGATGGATGGATGGAAGGATGGAAGGAGGGATGGACGGATGGAAGGATGGATGGATGGAAGGATGGATGGAAGGATGGAAGGAGGGATGGAAGGAAGGATGGAAGGATGGATGGAAGGATGGAAGGAGGGATGGAAGGAGAGGATGGAAGGAAGGAGGGAAGGAAGAAAGGAAGGCAGGCAGGATGGAGATTCCACCCCCTCAGAGAGGCTCTCCGTGGCTGCAGCAGCAGAACCTGCCCTGGGGATCCAACCCCACCCCAGGGCTGAGCGAGCAGGGGAGGGGGGGCCAGACCTGCGTGGGCTGCAGGAGCTCTTGGCAAACCCAGGCGGACGTTCTGCCCCTGGAGACCTCCAGAGCTGGCACAGCCCGGCTGGATTTACCATCACCCCCATCCACGGCGCCCCCCGAGCCGCCCCAGGCGCCGGGAGGGGCCGGGAAGGGCCGGGAGGGGCTCCCTGATCCAGGGATTTGAGGAGCCCCGGGCACAGAAGCGGGCTGCAAACAGGAGCTCCGGGGGGATCCACTTACAGGTGACCCAGACAGGCTGCAGATTTTCCACGGGCAGGAGCCCGGGAAGGCGGCGGGGCCATCAATTATGGAACGCCCCGAGAGGGGAGGCTGGGCGGGAGCTGTGGATATTTAATCCCCTCTTGCTCCCCCCCTGCCAGGGATGAGGGGTGGGGAGGGTTGGGAGGGATCCAAGGAAGGAGAACGTTATCCCAGGCCTGACACGGGTGGGGAGGGGCTGGGAATGGCTGGAATTCGTCCCGAGGGAGGAAAAGGTTGGGAAGACGTTCCAAGAAGGGGGGGTGAGGGACCTGCACCTCAAGTGCCTCCTGAGGAGGTGCCACCCTCTGCTCTGGGCCGGTTGTCACCCCCCCAGGTGTGGGGTGGAAAAGCTGGGCTGGCTCTGGCACTTCCACGCTGGAATTGTTGAATCCCGGCATGGTTGGGGTTGGAAGGGACTGGGGGAGGGCTCCAGGAGAGCTGGAGAGGGACTGGGGACAAGGCATGGAGGGACAGGACACAGGGAATGGCTTCCCACTGCCAGAGGGCAGGGATGGACGGGAGATTGGGAAGGGATTCCCTGCTGGGAGGGGCTGGGCTGGAATTCCCACCGTTCCGTGACTCCATGGGATGTTCTGGCCCCTTCCCGGCGCGGGTGGATGAGGGGGCAGCGCCCTCGCTCGATTCGCCATCCCGGGAACCCCCGAGGCCGCCCAGGCTGGGAAAGGCCGGGCTGGGATTCCCTCCCTTTCATCCCAGAACCTCCTTCCTTTCTCGTCCCACCTGGAAAAGGCTCCTCTCCCCGGGAAAAACCTCCCGTGGGGGGGGGGAAAGGGGCAGGAAAAGGAGCCCCCCCGGCTGTGCTGAGCGCCGTGTCCTCCCCACCCCGCAGGCTGCTGGGCACGTTCCGGATGGTGCTGCAGAAGGTGGTGCAGGAGGGGCAGCTCGAGGTGACCGACACGCTCATCGACGACAACAACTCGGCCACCCAGGTGGGCCCCGGGGAGGGGAGGGGGGTTTTGGGGACACAAAGAGCCCGGCCCTGCAGCCGGGAATGTCCCCAGGGGAAGGAGGAGCCTGGGACAGGGGTGGGTCCGAGCACAGGCGGGGTTGAGATCGCGGAATCCCAGAAGGGTTTGGGTGGGGAGGGACCTTAAAGCCCATCCAGTGCCACCCCCTGACACGGCCAGGGACAGCCTCCCACTGTCCCAGGGGATCCAGGGGATCCAGCCCGGCCTGGGACACTCCAGGGATCCAGGGGCAGCCACAGCTTCCCTGGGAATTCCAGCCCAGCCCCTCCCCACCCTCCCAGCCGGGAATCCCTTCCCAATCTCCCACCCAAACCTCCCCTTTCCCAGTGGGAAGCCATTCCCTGTGTCCTGTCCCTCCATCCCTGTCCCCAGTCCCTCTCCAGCTCTCCTGGAGCCCCCTCAGGCTCTGGAAGGGGCTCTCAGGCCCCTCCAGGGGGGCTGATCCCGCTGCCCTGGAGGGCCTGTCCCACCTTTCCATTCCCAGGGCATTTTCCATGTGCTGTATCCCAGGCATTGCCCTCTGGGCTCTCTCTTCCCGAGGCTCCCTCACTCCAAACGTGTCCTGTTCCTGGACCAGAGCCTGGGAATGGGTGGTTTGGAAGCCCCCGAAGCTGCAA
>NW_026087281.1:0-6232 GCF_022539395.1 Myiozetetes cayanensis | reverse complement strand
GGACATCGGTGACATCACTGAGGACCAGATGACATCACAGGGGACTGAGTGACAACAAAGGGACAGCTGTGATATAACGTGGATGCTGGTGGAAGGAGCTCCCAGAGACAAACGGCACACAAATCAGGATGATTTACACAAATGTTCCACTTTATTTACATAACCCAACCTCTTATATACTTTCACTGCCCCCCGGGGCGTGATCACTTTCAAACTATTGGTTATTTGCTGTAACCCACAAACCGAGTGTGCATTACTGACACACTTCCTATTGGCTGCACACAGATGTCCATGTGATATGAAGACATTGTTTTTCTCCTAAAACTCCTCCTTGTTTTTGTCCCAGGTTTCTCTTTGTTTACATTCCTGCAGTCTGTTATCACTGCTCCTGTATCTTTCCACTGCCTGCAAAGAGGCTTCTGGCTATGTCAGGGGCAGGCCTAACTGAGGCCAATTAGTATGCTTTGTCCATAGTGTGTCTTTTTTCAGCTCAGCACTCCACAAGTCTGATCCCCCAAATGGCATAAGAATGAAGATTCCTCCCAGACAAAAGGTGCCAGCACAGGAAGCTCTATGTGTGCATGGAGTGCCAAGAGTGGCTCATCATTTGCACAGGAGACATGGAGGGGAAGGGTTTTCTTTCCTGGGTGGAAATGCATTTGTTTGGTTTCAGAACACCTGTGCCTGAAATGGTAAGTCTAAGTCCAAAAATGGATTAAGAATAAAGATTCCTCCCAGACAAAAGGTGCCAGCATAAGAAGATCTCTTTTTACCTGGAGTGCCAAGAGTGGTTCACCGATTGCACAGGAGAGATGGAGGGAAAGAGCTTTTTTCCCTGGGTGGAAATACATCAAAAAATTGTTTGGTGTCAGAACCCCTACGCAGGAATTGTCAGAGTCCCCAACCCTTACCCTAACCCTAACCCTAACCCTAATCCTAACCCTAGCCCTTGCTCCAACCCTAACCCTAACCAAGCCTGAACCCTAAGTCTAACCCTAATCATGACCCTGACCCTAACCCTGACCTTAAACCCGAATCCAAACCTTAAACCCGAATCGTAACCCAAATACTTTCCTCAAGATAGCAGAGAATCACACCAACAACCGCTGGCACTTTCTGCTTCTCAAGGCCAACTCACAAGGCCTCACTCCTTCACCCAGGCACAATGAGAGCAAAAAACCTGCTCTTTCAGTTCACTGGAAGAAAGAGAGCAAGAGCTTCCTCTCCCTTCTTATTTACATATTTGCTTATGTAAAAATCGTATGGAATACTTGGAACATGGCTTTGGATCCTTGGTTACAACCTGGTTACTAAGGAAGGCCTAGACTCAAAACCACAACAGACTTTCTTTCCTGGGTGGAAATGCATTTGTTTGGTGTCAGAACCCCTGAACTGCAATTGTTAGTCTGAGTCCAAAAATGGAATAAGAATGAAGATTGCCTCCAGACAAAAAGAGCCAGCTGAGAGAGCTGTATGTGTGCATGGAGTGCCAAGAGTGGGTCACCAATTTCACGGGAGAGATGGAGGGTAATGACTTAGTTTTCCTGGGTGGAATTGGATTTGTCAGAACCCTTTTTACAGGAATTGTCAGTCTGAGCCCGAAAATGGAGTAAGAATGAAGACTCTTCCCAGACAAAAGGTGCCAGCACAGGAAGCTCTATGTATGCACGGAGTGCCAAGAGTGGCTCGCTGTTGGAGGTGACTGCAAGGAGGATGAATCATACCTGCTCTGGAAGAAAGAGTTTCTTGAGGAGAAGAGCAGTGACCCTGCCTTTATCTAATGGACTGTTTGCAGGGACTGTTTGGCTAAAGCCTATAGTTAAGTTGATGTTGTTGTTTCAGGGCATGTTCAGGCATGTTCCCCTGTGTTGCTCTAAAGTTTTCTCCTTTGGACTGTTTGCTACTCTCTTATTGGACAACTTACTGCGATGTATGTGTCCTACCCAATCATATCCCTTACCTCGTGGTCATGTACCCACCTTCCTGTTACATATTCATGTTAACCCCTCCTAGTTTTACATATCCACTCCCTTTTTCCAGAACCCTCCTCAGCCTGCCCTATAAAAGCCCCTCATTTGGAATAAAAGCAGATCTGCCCAGGATCTGCTACCCTGTGCTTTGAACCCTAGCAGCTCTCATGTGTTTATTCCCGAACCGTGGCAGCTCCCCAATTGCACAGGAGAGATGGAGGGTAAATGCTTTCCTTCCTGGGTGGAAATGAATTTGATTGGAGTCAGAATACATTCGCTGGAATTTTCAGTCTGAGTCCCTGTAATTGGGTGAGTCTGAGAGGATGCTGAGATTGAAAACCAAGATACTGCTGAGAGCTCAACATGAAACCCAATATTTATTACAGAAAGTAGCCAAGTAAACAGGAACCTAAGACACAGGAAAGGAGGGGAGTGAACTGAGCCCACAGGGAAACCCCCACTCACACAGCTGTGTTTTACGAGGTTGTCTCACCAAACCCAGGATAACCAGAATTCCCCACAGCAGAGGTTGCATCCTCGGAGGGTCAGCAGGCTCACAAAGATAGCGGCGTCTCCACAGAAGGCAACGTTGTCCTTCATGTGAAGCTTGAGAGCCCCGAGCACGAGCCACCTGCATTTTTATCCACTGAGCCGGGGACGTCTCCCTGGGCCGGTGTGGCAGCACCGCCCAGCCAGAGGCCCTCGGTCCCTGCCCCGTTCTGTGAGTGCCCCCCTTCAGCCATGCGGGAGAACGTGGGGATTCCCCTCGCACTTGCGCTGGTTCACTCAAGGGCTCTGATATATTTGGGTCTGGGGGCTTTACTTCATCCTCTCCTCTTCAGTTTCTCCTTCAAATGTCCTCTACAGACAACCAGCAGATCACAGAGCACCACTTAAAACAGTTTATACAAGAAACTCTCTCCAAGGACGAAGCTCCCGTTTATCAGTGAACTTGGCAGGCAAAGAACAAAATTTTGCAGGTGGCTGGCCCAAACACAGACCAAAAAATACCAACAATCCCTGATATACGTGCCCTGATTTCTGTGTTGAAGATGCTTCTTCAGCCCTTCTCTGGAGCTGCAGGGGCAGTGCCTGTGTTCAGATCTGGAGGGAAGAGACTCCCAGCACAGCAGCACAGCCAGGGACAAGGGCACTTGTTCTTTCCCCATCTCAGCTCTGGCAAAGGCTGGGGAAGGTTGGGAAAGGTGTTAACAGGGTGGTTTTGCCTGAGGTGTTAAACATGGGAGCGGGTCTATATTCCCAATTCCCAAGAGAAGAGATGGTAGAAAGCTGCCCTGCAGGTTGTATTTGAATGAAGAGGAAAAGAGACCCAGGGGAAGGGGTTTCTTTCCTGGAGGGCAGGGCTGTAGTTCACTTGCAGGAGCCCCGCGCTGGAATTGTCAGTCCAACTGCCAAATTGGAATCTGGACAAAGATTCCTGCCAGACAAAAGGTACCAGGACAGAAAGCTCTTGCTGCCCGTGGAGTGCCCAGGGTGGCCCACCAACTGCACCTGAAACCCAAAGGTTACAGGCTTTCTTTCCTGGGGGTAAGACCGTGACTTCACAAGGAGTCCCATGGCAGATGGGTGGGGCTGCACTGTGGGGGTGTGGGGCGTTGGTTCTTTGGTTTCCAGGGGCTATTCCAGAATGGAGAGGTGGGTCGGGACATCATAAAGGGGCACATGGGTGGGGCTGCATTCTGACCTTGGGGGGTGTTGGTTCTTTGGTTGCCAAGGGCTACTCCGGGACAGAGAGGGTAGGCTGTGACATCACAAATGGGCCTCAAGCACATGGGTTGGTTCAGTGGGTTGACCCTGGCTGGATTGCAAACACCCACTAAAAGCTGTTACCTCCCCCTCCCTCTGAAACTCCACAGAAGAGAGAAAAAAAAACAGCTGAGGATTCCTGAGTAGAGAAAAGGGTGGGGAGAAAGTCTCTTCCTAACGGGTAAACCAGACTCAAAATAGGGATAGTACTTAAATTTATTCCTAACAGGATAAAAGCCAAAGAGTGAGAAATAAAACAGTCTGAAAAACACCTTCCCCCCACCCCTCCTTCCTTCTCAGCTCTCTCTCCTCCCCCCAGCAGTGCAGGAGGGCAGGAATGGGGGTTACAGTCAGTTGTTGTTTCTGTCACTGCTCAGGGAGAGGAGTTGGATCCTTTCCCTGCTCCCGTGGGGTCCCTCCCATGGGAGACAGTCCTGGATGGACCTCTCCAGTGAGTCCATCCCTCAGGAAACAGCTCTTCCCACCCTGCTGTCCCGTGGGTCCCTCCTCCATGGGGTCAGTCCTTCAGGGAGGAGCAGACCCAGCGTGGGTCCCCCACAGGGGCCACAAGTCCTGCCCGGGAAAATCCTGCTCCAGCCTGGGCTTCCCTCTGCACAGGCTGCAGGTCCCTGCCAGGACCTGCTCCATCCTGGGCCTGCCCCGGGGTCACAGCCTCCTTCCTGCATCCCCCTGCTCAAGCATGGGCTCCCCCAGGGGCTGCAGGGGGGTCTCTGCACCCCGATGCTCCCCCAGGGCCTCAGGGGCCTCAGCTCCGGCACCTGGAGTACCTCCTGCCCCTCCTTCTGCACTGCCCTTGGTGTCTGCATTGCTGTTCCTATGTTCCCACTCCGCTCTTCCCCAGTTGCAATTCCTTCTGGCCCTAAATCTGTTATCCCAGAGCTGTTCCTGTCGCTCCTGATGGGCTCGGTCTTGGCCAGTGGCAGCAAGTCCGTTCTGGAGCAGCTGGCATTGGCTCCACGGGGGAGGAGAAGCTTCTGGTAACTTCTAACAGAAGCCACCCCTGTAGCCCCTCCACAACCAAAACCCAGCCACAGAAACCCACTGTCTTGTGCAGCTCTTTCTCCAAGCCAAGCAGGTGGGAGTTGGTGCCAAGAAGCTGAAACCTGCAGGTCCAGCCTTTAGTGGAGGAAGCTCAGATTGGCCCAAGGCTGCTTTGAGTCCCAGGGGTTAGATGAGGGACTGGTGGGCTGGGGATAGGGATAACGTCTGATGGATTCTCAGACACAAAGTGTCTTGATTTTTGTATCTATTCAGACTGAATTAGGAGATGCTTGGGATCAATATCGACTGGGGATTGCTGATACCAATGTAAAAAACAGGAAAAAAAGCAAGCAGGTCACAAAAAGACATCTTTATTTTTGGTTTTACTATTACAATGTAGTCACTTTGAATGCACTTCTGAGATCTATTTAATTAACCAGAAAAGAATTGCAGACATACAAGGAAATTATTCCCAGGGGCTTGTCTGGTTAAGATGCCATCACTGAGAAGAGAGTGTGGAGGAATGAGCAGACAAGGACACCATCCCTGGGGCTGGGGAAGCAGGAACTCAGAGTCACTGGTTCCAGGTGACAAATGGACTGTGGGATGTTTCTGGGAGAGCCCATAATGGGTGTGCTGCTTTCAGGGGGAGTCCAGTTAAATTTCTTCCCCATGGCCAGTGCAGGGCTGTGTTTTGGAGTTGTGCTGAACACAGGGTTGATAATCACAGAATGACAGAAGATGCAGAGTTTGAAGGGACCCCCAAGGATCATCCAGTCCAACCCTTAGCCCTGCACAGGACCATCCCCAAGGCTCACACCATGAGCCTGAGAGGATCATCCAAACACTTCTTGAGCTCCGTCAGCCTTGGTGCTGTGCCCACTACCCTGGGGAGCTTCTTCAGTGCCCAACCACCCTCTGGGGGAAGAACCTTTTTCCAAGATCCAGCCTAACCCTGCCCTGACACAACTCCAGGCCATTCCCTTAGTCCTGTCCCTGGTCCACCCCAGAGCAGAGCTCAGGGCTCGACCCCTCCTCTGCCCCTGCCCAGGAAGTTGTGACTGCAGTGAGGTCTCCCCTCAGTCTCCTTTTCTCCTGAACACTCCAAGTGCCCTCAGTGTCCTCACATGCCTTCCCCTCCAGGCCCTTCCCCATCCTCGTGGCCTCCTTTGGACACTCTCCAATGGCTCGATCTCTCCCTTCCATTGTGTCCCCACAAACTGCCCCAATCTTGCAGGTGAGGCCACCCCAGGGCAGAGCAGAGCGGGACAATCCCCTCCCTGATGCCCCCAGCACTGGCTTGGCCCTCCTGGCTGCCAGGACACTGCTGACTCAGGGCCAACTGAAACCCACCAGCACCCCCAGGGCCCTTTCCCGGCACTGCTTCCCAGCCTCTCATTCCCAGTGTGTCCGTCCATCTGGGCTTGCCCCATCCCAGGGCAGGATCCAGCCCTTCCCCGTGGGGGAAGTTCTCAGGGCTCCTCCAGAGCCAG
>NW_026087280.1:0-6274 GCF_022539395.1 Myiozetetes cayanensis | reverse complement strand
GAAGTTCCAAGAGTGGCTCAACCATTGAACAGTAGAGATGGAGGTTAAGGGCTTTTTTTCCTGGTTGGAACTTCATTGGTTTGGTGTCCGTAGCCCCGCGCTGAAATGGTCCGTCTGGGCCCCACACGGGCTAAGAAATCCGAAGATTCCTCCCAGACAAAAGATGCCAGCGCAGGGAAGCTCCATGTGCATGGAGGTCAAGGGGTTGCTCACCCATTGCATGGGAGACTTGGAGGTTAAGGGCTTTTTTTCATGGCTGGAACTTCATTGGTTTGGTGTCCATAGCTCCGTGCTGAAATGGTCAGTCTGGGTCCCCAGATAGACTAAGAAAGAAGATTCATCCCAGACAAAAGGGGCCAGCGCAGGAAGCTCCTTTGTGCATGGAGTGCCAAGGGTCGCTCACCAACTGCACAGGAGAGTTAGAGGCTAAGGCCTTTTTTCCTGGATGGAACTTAATTGCTTGGTGTCCAAAGCCCCGCCCTGAAATGGCCCGCTCTGGGTCCCCAGATGGACTAACAATGAAGATTCCACCCAGACAAAAGGCTTCAGGACAGAAAGCTGCATGTGTATATGGAATGCCAATATTGGCTCACCCATTACACAGGAGAGTTGGAGGTTAAGGGGTTTTTTTCCTGCCTAGATCTTCACAGGTTTGGTGTCCGAAGCCCTGCACTCTAATGGCCCATCTGGCTCCCCAGATGGACTTAAGAACGAAGATTCCTCCCAGACAAAAGGTGCTAGCTAAGGAAGCTCCATGTGTACATGGAGTGCCAAGGCTGACTCACCCATTGCACAGCAGAGTTGAAGGCTAAGGGGTATTTTTCCTTCCTGGAACTCCATTGGTTTTGTGTCCGAAGCCCCACGCTGAAATGGCCCGACTAAGTCCAGAGATGGACTCAGAACGAAGATTTCTCCCAGAAAAAAAGGTGCCAGCGCAGGAAGCTCCATGTGTGCATGGAGTGCCAAGGGTGGCTCACCCATTGCACAGGGCAGTTGGACGCTAAGGGCTTTTTTTTCCTGGCTGGAACTTCATTGGTTTGGTGTCTGAAGCCCTGCGCTGAAATGGCCTATCTGGGTTCCCAGATGGATTAAGAACAAAGATTCCACTCAGACAAGAGGTGCCAGGGTAGAAAGCTCCATGTGTGCATGGAGTGCCAAGAGTGGCTCACCCATTTCACAGCAGAGTTGGAGGCTAAGGGCTTTTTTTCCTGGCTGGAACTTCATTGGTTTGGTGTCCCAAGCCCCACGCTGAAATGGCCCGTCTTGGTCCCCAGATGGACTAAGAAGGAAGATTCCACCCAGACAAAAGGTGCTAGGGCAGGAAGCTCCATGTGTGCATGGAGTGCCAGGGTGCCTCACCAACTGCACAGGCTAGTTGGAGGCTAAGGGCTTTTTTTCCTGGCTGGAACTTCATTGGTTTGATGTTTGAAGTCAGCGCTGAAATGACGCTGCCTGGGTCCCCAGATGGACTAAGAACGAAGATTCATCTTAGAAAAAGCCGCAAGTGCAGAAAGCTCCGTGAGTGTATAGAGGGCCAAGGGTGGCTCATCAAATGCACAGGGCAGTTGGACGCTAAGGGCTTTCTTTCCTACCTGGAAATTCATTGCTTTGCTGTACGAAGCCCAATGCTGTAATGGCCCATCTTGGTCCCCAGATGGACTAAGAACGAAGATTCCTCCCTCACAAAAGTTACCAGCTCTATGTGTGCATGAAGTTCCAAGAGTGGCTCAGCCATTGCACAGTAGAGGTGGAGGCTAAGGCCGTTTATTCCTGGTTGGAACTTCATTGGTTTGGTGTCCAAAGCCCCCGCACTGAAATGGCCCGCCTGGGCCTCCACACGGGCTAAGAACGTAAGATCTCTCCCAGACAAAAGATGCCAGCGCAGGAAGCTCCATGTGTGCATGGAGTGTTAAGGGTTGCTCACCCATTGCATGGGAGACTTGGAGGTTAAGGGCTTTTTTTCATGGCTGGAACTTCATTGGTTTGATGTCCATAGCTCCACACTGAAATGGTCAGTCTGGGTCCCCAGATAGACTAAGAAAGAAGATTCATCCCAGACAAAAGGGCAGCGCAGGAAGCTCCTTGTGTGCATGGAGTGCCAAGGTGGCTCACCAACTGCACAGGAGAGTTGGAGGCTAAGGCCTTTTTTTCCTGGATGGAACTTAATTCGTTTGGTGTCCAAAGCCCCGCTCCTGAAATGGCCCTGCCTGGGTCCCTCAGATGGACTAACAATGAAGATTCCACCCAGACAAAAGGTTTCAGGACAGAAAGCTGCATGTGTATATGGAGTGCCATTATTGGCTCACCCATTACACAGGAGAGTTGGAGGTTAAGGGGTTTTTTCCTGCCTAGATCTTCACAGGTTTGGTGTCCGAAGCCCCAGCATCTCTAATGGCCCATCTGGGTCCCCAGATGGACTAAGAACGAAGATTCCTCCCAGACAGAAGGTGCTAGCTAAGGAAGCTCCATGTGTACATGGAGTGCCAAGGCTGACTCACCCATTGCACAGCAGAGTTGAAGGCTAAGGGGTATTTTTCCTTCCTGGAACTCCATTGGTTTTGTGTCCGAAGCCCCACGCTGAAATGGTCCCGACTAAGTCCAGAGATGGACTCAGAACGAAGATTTCTCCCCAGAAAAAGGTGCCAGCGCAGGAAGCTCCATGTGTGCATGGAGTGCTAAGGGTGGCTCATTCATTGCACAGGGCAGTTGGACGCTAAGGGCTTTTTTTCCTGGCTGGAACTTCATTGGTTTGGTGTCTGAAGCCCTGCGCTGAAATGGCCTATCTGGGTTCCCAGATGGATTAAGAACAAAGATTCCACTCAGACAAGAGGTGCCAGGGTAGAAAGCTCCATGTGTGCCTGGAGTGCCAAGAGTGACTCACCCATTTCACAGCAGAGTTGGAGGCTAAGGGCTTTCTTTCCTGGATGGAACTTCATTGGTTTGGTGTCCCAAGCCCCACGCTGAAATGGCCCGCCTTGGTCCCCAGATGGACTAAGAAGGAAGATTCCACCCAGACAAAAGGTGCTAGGCAGGAAGCTCCATGTGTGCATGGAGTGCCAAGGGTGCCTCACCAACTGCACAGGCTAGTTGGAGGCTAAGGGCTTTTTTTCTTGGCTGGAACTTCATTGCTTTGATGTTTGAAGTCACGCGCTGAAATGACGCGTCTGGGTCCCCAGATGGACTAAGAACGAAGATTCATCTTAGAAAAAGCCGCAAGTGCAGAAAGCTCCGTGAGTGTATAGAGTGCCAAGGGTGGCTCATCAAATGCACAGGGCAGTTGGACGCTAAGGGCTTTCTTTCCTACCTGGAAATTCATTGCTTTGCTGTCCGAAGCCCAACGCTGAAATGGCCCATCTTGGTCCCTCAGATGGACTAAGAACGAAGATTCCTCCTCACAAAAGTTACCAGCTCTATGTGTGCATGAAGTTCCAAGAGTGGCTCAGCCATTGCACAGTAGAGGTGGAGGCTAAGGCCGTTTTTTCCTCGTTGGAACTTCATTGGTTTGGTGTCCAAAGCCCCACGCTGAAATGGCCTGTCTGGGCCCCACACGGGCTAAGAACGAAGATTCCTCCCAGACAAAAGATGCCAGCGCAGGAAGCTCCATGTGTGCATGGAGTGTCAAGGGTTGCTCACCCATTGCATGGGAGACTTGGAGGTTAAGGGCTTTTTTTCATGGCTGGAACTTTATTGCTTTGGTGTCCATAGCTCCGCACTGAAATGGTCAGTCTGGGTCCCCAGATAGAATAAGAAAGAAGATTCATCCCAGACAAAAGGGGCCAGCGCAGGAAGCTCCTTGTGTGCATGGAGTGCCAAGGGTGGCTCACCAACTGCACAGGAGAGTTGGAGGCTAAGCCCTTTTTTTCCTGGATGGAACTTAATTCGCTTGGTGTCCAAAGCCCCGCCCTGAAATGGCCCCTCTGGGTCCCCAGATGGACTAACAATGAAGATTCCACCCAGACCAAAGGTTTCAGGACAGAAAGGTGAATGTGTATATGGAGTGCCATTATTGGCTCACCCATTACACAGGAGAGTTGGAGGTTAAGGAGTTTTTTTCCTGCCTAGATCTTCACAGGTTTGGTGTCCGAAGCCCTGCACTCTAATGGCCCATCTGGCTCCCCAGATGGACTAAGAACAAAGATTCCTCCCACACAAAAGGTGCTAGCTAAGGAAGCTCCATGTGTACATGGAGTGCCAAGGCTGACTCACCCATTGCACAGCAGAGTTGAAGGCTAAGGGGTATTTTTCCTTCCTGGAACTCCATTGGTTTTGTGTCCGAAGCCCGAAGCTGAAATGGCCTGACTAAGTCCAGAGATGGACTCAGAACGAAGATTTCTCCCAGAAAAAAGGGGCCAGCGCAGGAAGCTCCATGTGTGCATGGAGTGTCAAGGGTTGCTCACCCATTGCACAGGGCAGTTGGACGCTAAGGGCTTTTTTTCCTGGCTGGAACTTCATTGGTTTGGTGTCTGAAGCCCTGCGCTGAAATGGCCTATCTGGGTTCCCAGATGGATTAAGAACAAAGATTCCACTCAGACAAGAGGTGCCAGGGTAGAAAGCTCCATGTGTGCATGGAGTGCCAAGAGTGGCTCACCCATTTCACAGCAGAGTTGGAGGCTAAGGGCTTTCTTTCCTGGCTGGAACTTCATTGGTTTGGTGTCCCAAGCCCCACGCTGAAATGGCCCGTCTTGGTCCCCAGATGGACTAAGAAGGAAGATTCCACCCAGACAAAAGGTGCTAGGGCAGGAAGCTCCATGTGTGCATGGAGTGCCAAGGGTGCCTCACCAACTGCACAGGACTAGTTGGAGGCTAAGGGCTTTTTTCCTGGCTGGAACTTCATTGGTTTGATGTTTGAAGTCACGCTGAAATGACGCGTCTGGGTCCCCAGATGGACTAAGAACGAAGATTCATCCCAGAAAAAAGCCGCAAGTGCAGAAAGCTCCGTGAGTGTATAGAGGGCCAAGGGTGGCTCATCAAATGCACAGGGCAGTTGGACGCTAAGGGCTTTCTTCCTACCTGGAAATTCATTGCTTTGCTGTCCGAAGCCCAACGCTGAAATGGCCCATCTTGGTCCCCAGATGGACTAAGAACGAAGATTCCTCCTCACAAAAGTTACCAGCTCTATGTGTGCATGAAATTCCAAGAGTGGTTCAGCCATTGCACAGAAGAGGTGGAGGCTAAGGCCGTTTTTTCCTGGTTGGAACTTCATTGGTTTGGTGTCCAAAGCCCCACAGCTGAAATGGCCCGCCTGGGCCCCACACGGGCTAAGAACGAAGATTCCTCCCAGACAAAAGATGCCAGCGCAGGAAGCTCCATGTGTGCATGGAGCGTCAAGGGTTGCTCACCCATTGCATGGGAGACTTGGAGGTTAAGGGCTTTTTTTCATGGCTGGAACTTCATTGGTTTGGTGTCCATAGCTCCGCGCTGAAATGGTCAGTCTGGGTCCCCAGATAGACTAAGAAAGAAGATTCATCCCAGACAAAAGGGGCCAGCGCAGGAAGCTCCTTGTGTGCATGGAGTGCCAAGGGTTGCTCACCAACTGCACAGGAGAGTTAGAGGCTAAGGCCTTTTTTTCCTGGATGGAACTTAATTCGTTTGGTGTCCAAAGCCCCACCCTGAAATGGCCCGTCTGGGTCCCCAGATGGACTAACAATGAAGATTCCACCCAGACAAAAAGGTTTCAGGACAGAAAGCTGCATGTGTATATGGAGTGCCATTATTGGCTCACCCATTACACAGGAGAGTTGGAGGTTAAGGGGTTTTCTTCCTGCCTAGATCTTCACAGGTTTGGTGTCCGAAGCCCTGCACTCTAATGGCCCATCTGGCTCCCCAGATGGACTAAGAACGAAGATTTCTCCCAGACAAAAGGTGCTAGCTAAGGAATCTCCATGTGTACATGGAGTGCCAAGGCTGACTCCACCCATTGCACAGCAGAGTTGAAGGCTAAGGGGTATTTTTCCTTCCTGGAACTCCATTGGTTTTGTGTCCGAAGCCCCACGCTGAAATGGCCCGACTAAGTCCAGAGATGGACTCAGAACGAAGATTTCTCCCAGAAAAAGGTGCCAGCGCAGGAAGCTCCATGTGTGCATGGAGTGCCAAGGGTGGCTCACCCATTGCACAGGGCAGTTGGACGCTAAGGGCTTTTTTTTCCTGGCTGGAACTTCATTGGTTTGGTGTCTGAAGCCCTGCGCTGAAATGGCCTATCTGGGTTCCCAGATGGATTAAGAACAAAGATTCCACTCAGACAAGAGGTGCCAGGGTAGAAAGCTCCATGTGTGCA
>NW_026087279.1:0-6267 GCF_022539395.1 Myiozetetes cayanensis | reverse complement strand
TTGGAATCCCCATTTTTGGGGTCTCTCCCCATTTTTGGGATCCCCATTTTTGAGGTCCCCCATTTCTCAGCCTCCCATTTTTGGGGTCTCCTCCATTTCTTGGGGTCCCCCATTCTCAGCCCCTGAAATTTTTGAGATCCCCCATTTTTTGGGGTCTCTCCCCATTTCTCCCCCGAATTTTTGGGATCTCCCATTTTAGGGTCCCCCAAGTTTTGGAATCCCCCATTTTTAGGGTCCCCCAAGTTTTGGAATCCCCCATTTTTGGGGTCCCCCATTTTTCAATCCCCCAATTTCGGGGTCCCCTCATTTTTGGGGTCCCCATTTCTCAGCTCCCCCAATTTTAGGGTCTCCCCTTTTTGGAATCTTCCCCATTTTTGGGGTCCTCCCATTTTTGGGGTCTCCTCCCCATTTCTTCCCCCAGAATTTTTGGGATCTCCCATTTTAGGGTCCCCCCATTTTGGAATCCCCCCATTTTTGGAATCCCCATTTCTCAGCCCCCCCATTTTTAGGGTCTCCTCCCCCATTTCTCCCCCCGCCCTGAATTTTGGGATCCCCCATTTTTAGGGTCCCCCCAAGTTTGGAATCCTCCCATTTTTGAATCCCCCATTTTTTTGAATCCCCCATTTTTGGGCCCCCAACTTTTGGGGTCCCCATTTTGGGATCCCCCATTTTTGGGGTCTCCCCATTTTTGGGTCTCCTCCCCATTTCTTCCCCCGAATTTTGGGATCTCCCATTTTGGGATCCCCATTTTGGGGTCCCCTCTCAATCTTTTGGGGTCCCCCTCACCTGGGTGACGCTGATCTCCTGCAGGGGGCTGCGGGGGGCAATCCTAGGGGGCTCAGGGCCCTGCCCTCCCCCCACCCCGAATCCGCCTTGTTCTGGAAATTTCCACCACGCACGTCACCTGTGGGGAGGGGCGGCTTTGGGGGCTTTGGAGGTCCCTGGAGGGTTAGGGAGTCCTGGAGGATTTAGAGGGTCCCAGAGGAGGTCTTGGGATCCTGGGGATTTAGGGGTCCTGAGGGGTTGGGGGTCCCTGGGGGGCTTTAGGGGTCCCTAGGGGTTTAGAGGGGTCCCTAGGGGAAATTAGGGGTCCTGGGGGCTTTAGGGGTCCCAGGGGGTTTAGAGGGTCCCAGGGAAGTTAGGGGGTCCCTGGGGATTTAGGGGATCCCTGGGGGTTTAGGGGTCCCAGGGGGTTTAGGGGGTCCTGGGGGATTTAGGGGTCCCAGAGGAGGTTTAGGGGTCCCTGGGGGATTTAGGGGAGTCCCAGGGGATTTAGGGGTCCCAGAGAGGTTTGGGGTTCCCTGGGGGCTTAGGGGGTCCCAGAGGAGGTTTGGGGTTCCCAGGGGAGTTTGGGGGTCCCTGGAGGGTTTAGGGGTCTCTGGGAGATTTAGGGGTCCCAGAGGGATTTAGGGGATCCTTGGGGGATTTAGGGGCCCCAGGGAGGTTTGGGGGTCCCAGAGGAGGTTTGGGGTCCCATGGGGATTTAGGGGTCCCAGTGGGATTTAGGGGTCCCAGAGGAGGTTTGGGGTCTCAAGGGGAGGTTAGGGGTCCCAGGGGGCTTAGGGGGTCTTGGGGTGTTTTAGGGGATCCCAGAGGAGGTTTGGGGGTCCCTGGGGGATTTAGGGGTTTGGGGGTGTTTTGGGGATGTTTTTGGGGTCTCCCCAGGAAGGCAGCGATCCCAGTCCCACACAGGAACCGGGGGTTTGGGGGCAGGTTTTGGGGTTCTGGGGCAGGTTTTGGGGTTCAGGGTGTTTTGGGGGTTTGGGGCAGGTTTTGGGGTTCTGGGGCAGGTTTTGGGGTTCAGGGTGTTTTGGGGGTCTCCTAGGAGGCAGGCGTTGCCGGGGTTCTGAGGCAGGTTTTGGGGTTCAGGATGTTTTGGGGGGTTTGGGGGCAGGTTTTGGGGTTCAGGGATGTTTTGGGGGGTTCAGGATATTTTGGGGTATTTTTGGGGTGTTTCGGGGTCTCCCCAGGAAGGCAGCGATGCCAGTCCCGCACAGGAACCGGGGGTTTGGGGGCAGGTTTTGGGGTTCTGGGGCAGGTTTGGGGGTTCAGGGATATTTTTGGGGGTGTTTTTGGGGTCTCCCCAGGAAGGCAGCGATCCCAGTCCCGCACAGGAACCGGGGGTTTGGGGTTCCAGGAAGGTTTGGGGTCACTGGGGGTTCAGGGATGTTTTGGGGTGTTTTTGGGATGTTTTTGGGGTCTCACCAGGAAGGCAGCGATGCCAGTCCCGCACAGGAACCAGGGGGGGTTTGGGGGCAGGTTTGGGGGTTCAGAGATGTTTTTGGGGGGTGTTTTGGGGTCTCACCAGGAAGGCAGCGATGCCGGTCCCGCACAGGAACCGGGGGGTTTGGGGGCTCACAGGAAGGTTTGGGGGCAGGTTTTGGGGTTCAGGATGTTTTGGGGGGTTTGGGGGCAGGTTTTGGGGTTCAGGATGTTTTGGGGGGGTTCAGGGATATTTTTGTGTTGTTTTTGGGGGTGTTTTGGGGTCTCACCAGGAAGGCAGCGATGCCAGTCCCGCACAGGAACCGGGGGGGTTTGGGGGCAGGTTTTGGGGTTCTGGGGCAGGTTTTGGGGTTCAGGATGTTTTTGGGAGTTCAGGGGTGTTTTTGGGGTATTTTTGGGGTATTTTGGGGTCTCACCAGGAAGGCAGCGATCCCGGTCCCGCACAGGAACCCCCCCAGGACGTCCCCCCAGCTGTTCCTGTGCTCGGCCACCCTCAGGGCCCCCAACAGGAACGGGGGGGCTGCGAACCCCAAAACTGCTGCGGGCTTGGCCAGGCGGGACCCCCCCCCACGCCAGGCCAGGGTCACGTAGAGCTGGGGGGGAAACATGGGGTCACCCCAAAAATACACCCCAAAATACCCCAAAACACCCCCAGCATCCCAAAACACCCCAAAACCCTCCACAGAGACCCCCAAATCCATCCCCCCCCCACCAGGCCAGGCCAGGGTCACGTAGAGCTGGGGGGGAGACACGGGGTCACCCCAAAAATCCACCCCAAAACACCCTCAAAGAACCCAAAATACCCCAAACCCCCCAGCATCCCAAAACACCCCAAAGCCCCCCATAGAGACCCCCAAATCCATCCCCCACGCCAGGCCAGGGTCACACAGAGCTGGGGGGGAGACACGGGGTCACCCCAAAAATACACCCCAAAACACCCTCAAATAACCCAAAATACCCCCAAACACCCCCAGCATCCCAAAACAACCCCAAACACCCCAAAACCCCCCATAGAGACCCCCAAATCCATTCCCCACGCCAGGCCAGGCCAGGGTCACACAGAGCTGGGGGGGAGACACGGGGTCACCCCAAAAATCCACCCAAAAACACCCTCAAATAACCCAAAACACCCCCAGCACTCCAAAACCCCCCAAAACACCCCAAAACCCTCTACAGACACCCCAAACCCCACAGACACCCCCAAATCCATCCCACCCCCCCACCAGGCCAGGGTCACACAGAGCTGGGGGACACGGGCGTCACCCCAAAAATACACCCCAAAACACCCCAAAATACCCCAAAACACCCCCAAACACCCCAGCATCCCAAAACAACCCCAAACACCCCAAAACCCTCCACAGACACCCCCAAATCCATCCCCCTCCACCAGGCCAGGGTCACACAGAGCTGGGGGGGAGACACGGGGTCACCCCAAAAATCCACCCCAAAACACCCCAAAATACCCCCAAACCCTCCCCATATCCCAAAACACCCCAAAACCCTACACAGACACCCCAAAACCCACAGACACCCCAAATCCATCCCACCCCCCTCCTCCCCAGGCCAGGGTCACACAGAGCTCGGGGGGACAGGGCACAGTCACCCCAAAAATCCACCCCAAAACACCCTCAAAGAACCCAAAATACCTCCAAATCCCCCAGCATCCCAAAACACCCCAAAACCCCCCAAAACCCTCCACAGACACCCCAAAACCCTCCACAGACACCCCCAAATCCATCCCCCCCCCAGCCAGGCCAGGGTCACACAGAGCTGGGGGGAGACACGGGGTCACCCCAAAAATACCCCCCAAAACACCCTCAAATACCCCAAAACACCCCCAGCATCCCAAAACACCCCAAACCCCTACAGAGACACCCCAAAACCCTCCAGAGGGACCCCCAAATCCACCCCCCCCCAAGCCAGGCCAGGGTCACACAGAGCTGGGGGGGGACACGGGGTCACCCCAAAAATACACCCCAAAACACCCTCAAATAACCCAAAATACCCCCAAAACACCCCCAGCATCCCAAAACACCCCAAAACCCTACAGAGACACCCCAAAACCCACAGGGACCCCCAAATCCACCCCCCCACGCCAGGCCAGGGTCACACAGAGCTGGGGGGGACAGGGGTCACCCCAAAAATACACCCCAAAACACCCCTAAAATACCCCAAAATACCCCCAGCATCCCAAAACACCCCACAGACACCCCAGGACCCCCAAATCCCCCAAATCCACACCCCAGTGGAGGTCCCAGTGGAGGTCCCCAAGAACCCCCCCAGGACCCCCAAATTCCCTCCCAATAAACCCCCCCAATCCCAATATAACCCCCCAAACCCCAAATAACCCCATTATAAAGCCCCCAAACCCCAAATAACCCCAACATAACCCCCCAAACCCCAAATAACTCCAAATATAACCCTCAAACCCCGATATAACCCCTCAAACTCCCAATATAACTCCCAATATAACCCCCTAACCCCAACATAACCCCCAAACCCCAAATAACCCAAATATAACCCCTCAAACCCCAATATAACCCCCCCAAAACCCCAATATAACCCCTCAAAACCCAACATAACCCCCCAAACCCTGATATAAACCCCCAAACCCCAACATAACCCCATTATAACCCCCCAATCTCCAATATAACCCCAAATAACCCTGATATAACCCCCTCAAACCCCAAATAACCCCCCAGGACCCCCAAAACCCCAATATAACCTCAATATTCCCCCAACCCAAATATAACCCCCAAATCCCCCCAAACCCCAATATAACCCCCAAACCCCAATATAACCCCAATATTCCCCCCAAAACCCCAACATAACCCCAATATTCCCCCCCAAACCCCCATATAACCCCAAATAACCCCAATATTCCCTGATATAACCCCAATATTCCCCCCAAACCCCAATATAACCCCCCAAACCCCAAATATAACCCCAATATTCCCCCATATAACCCCAATATAACCCCAATATTCCCCCATATAACCCCAATATAACCCCAAATAACGCCAATATTCCCTGATATAACCCCAAATAACCCCAATATAACCCCAAATAACCCCAACATTGCCTGATATAACCCCAAATAACCCCAATATAACCCCAATATAACCCCAATATAACCCCAATATTGCCCCATATAACCCCAAATAACCCCAATATAACCCCCCCAAACCCCAAATAACCCCAAATAACCCCAAATAACCCCAATCTAACCCCAATCTAACCCCATATAACCCCAAATAACCCCAAATAACCCCAATATAACCCCCCCAAACCCCAAATAACCTCAATATCCCCCCAAATAACCCCAAAATAACCCCCCCAAACGCACCCCAGCGAAGGTTCCCGCGTAGGCCCCGAGCGCGGCCTCCTTGCAGGGGAAGGCCCAAATAACCCCAATATTGCCTGATATAACCCCAAATAACCCCAAATAACCCCTCCAAACACCAAAATAACCCCAATTAACCCCGATATTCCCTGATATAACCCCAAATAACCCCAATATCCCCCCCAAACGCACCCCAGCGAAGGTTCCCGCGTAGGCCCCGAGCGCGGCCTCCTTGCAGGGGAAGGCCCAAATAACCCAAATATTGCCCCATATAACCCCAAATAACCCCAAATAACCCCAATATTACCCTGATATAACCCCAAATAACCCCAAATATAACCCCAATATCCTCCCCAAACGCACCCCAGCGAAGGTTCCCGCGTAGGCCCCGAGCGCGGCCTCCTTGCAGGGGAAGGCCCAAATAACCCCAATATTGCCCCAAATAACCCCAAATAACCCCAATATTGCCCCATATAACCCCAAATAACCCCAAAATAACACCCCAAACCCCAAATATAACCCAAAATAACCCCCCAAACGCACCCCAGCGAAGGTTCCCGCGTAGGCCCTGAGCGCGGCCTCCTTGCAGGGGAAGGCCCAAATAACCCCAATATTGCCTGATATAACCCCAAATAACCCCAATATAACCCCAACATTGCCTGATATAACCCCAAATAACCCCAATTAACCCCAAATAACCC
>NW_026087278.1:0-6116 GCF_022539395.1 Myiozetetes cayanensis | reverse complement strand
GGGTGGCTCACCCATTTCACAGCAGAGTTGGAGGCTAAGGGCTTTCTTTCCTGGCTGGAACTTCATTGGTTTGGTGTCCCAAGCCCCACGCTGAAATGGCCCGTCTTGGTCCCCTAGATGGACTAAGAAGGAAGATTCCACCCAGACAAAAGGTGCTAGGGCAGGAAGCTCCATGTGTGCATGGAGTGCCAAGGTGCCTCACCAACTGCACAGGACAGCTGGAGGCTAAGGGCTTTTTTTCCTGGCTGGAACTTCATTGGTTTGATGTTTGAAGTCATGCGCTGAAATGACGCTGCCTGGGTCCTCCAGATGGACTAAGAACGAAGATTCATCTTAGAAAAAGCCGCAAGTGCAGAAAGCTCCGTGAGTGTATAGAGTGCCAAGGGTGGCTCATCAAATGCACAGGGCAGTTGGACGCTAAGGGCTTTCTTTTCCTACCTGGAAATTCATTGCTTTGCTGTCCGAAGCCCAACGCTGAAATGGCCCATCTTGGTCCCCAGATGGACTAAGAACGAAGATTCCTCCCACACAAAAGTTACTCAGCTCTATGTGTGCATGAAGTTCCATGAGTGGCTCAGCCATTGCACAGTAGAGGTGGAGGCTAAGGCCGTTTCTTCCTGGTTGGAACTTCATTGGTTTGGTGTCCGTAGCTCCCGCGCTGAAATGGCCTGCTCTGGGCCCCACACGGGCTAAGAACGAAGATTCCTCCCAGACAAAAGATGCCAGCGCAGGAAGCTCCATGTGTGCATGGAGTGTCAAGGGTTGCTCACCCATTGCATGGGAGACTTGGAGGTTAAGGGCTTTTTTCATGGCTGGAACTTCATTGCTTTGGTGTCCATAGCTCCGCGCTGAAATGGCCAGTCTGGGTCCCCAGATAGACTAAGAAAGAAGATTCATCCCAGACAAAAGGGGCCAGCGCAGGAAGCTTCCTTGTGTGCGTGGAGTGCCAAGGGTGGCTCACCAACTGCACAGGAGAGTTAGAGGCTAAGGCCTTTTTTTCCTGGATGGAACTTAATTCGTTTGGTGTCCAAAGCCCCGCTCCTGAAATGGCCCGTCTGGGTCCCCAGATGGACTAACAATGAAGATTCCACCCAGACAAAAGGTTTCAGGACAGAAAGCTGCATGTGTATATGGAATGCCAATATTGGCTCACCCATTACACAGGAGAGTTGGAGGTTAAGGGGTTTTTTCCTGCCTAGATCTTCACAGGTTTGGTGTCCGAAGCCCTGCACTTCTAATGACCCATCTGGGTCCCCAGATGGACTAAGAACGAAGATTCCTCCCAGACAAAAGGTGCTAGCTAAGGAAGCTCCATGTGTACATGGAGTGCCAAGGCTGACTCACCCATTGCACAGCAGAGTTGAAGGCTAAGGGTATTTTTCCTTCCTGGAACTCCATTGGTTTTGTGTCCGAAGCCCCACGCTGAAATGGCCTCGACTAAGTCCAGAGATGGACTCAGAACGAAGATTTCTCCCAGAAAAAGGTGCCAGCGCAGGAAGCTCCATGTGTGCATGGAGAACCAAGGGTGGCTCACCCATTGCACAGGGCAGTTGGACGCTAAGGGCTTTTTTTCCTGGCTGGAACTTCATTGGTTTGGTGTCTGAAGCCCTGCGCTGAAATGGCCTATCTGGGTTCCTAGATGGATTAAGAACAAAGATTCCACTCAGACAAGAGGTGCCAGGGTAGGCAAGCTCCGTAGTGCATGAGAGTTCCAAGGGTGGCTCACCCATTGCACAGGGCAGGTGGACGCTGAGGGCTTTTTTCCTAGCTGGAACTTCATTGGTTTGGTGTCCGAAGCCCACACGCTGAAATGGCTCCATCTGGGCCTCCACACGGGCTAAGAACGTAAGATTCCTCCCAGACAAAAGATGCCAGCGCAGGAAGCTCCATGTGTGCATGGAGTGTCAAGGGTTGCTCACCCATTGCATGGGAGACTTGAGGTTAAGGGCTTTTTTTTCATGGCTGGAACTTCATTGCTTTGGTGTCCATAGCTCCGCTGAAATGGCCAGTCTGGGTCCCCAGATAGACTAAGAAAGAAGATTCATCCCAGACAAAAGGGGCCAGCGCAGGAAGCTCCTTGTGTGCGTGGAGTGCCAAGGGTGGCTCACCAACTGCACAGGAGAGTTAGAGGCCAAGGCCTTTTTTCCTGGCTGGAACTTAATTCGCTTGGTGTCCAAAGCCCGCCCTGAAATGGCCTGCCTGGGTCCCCAGGTGGACTAACAATGAAGATTCCACTCCAGACAAAAGGTTTCAGGACAGAAAGCTGCATGTGTATATGGAATGCCGATATTGGCTCACCCATTACACAGGAGAGTTGGAGGTTAAGGGGTTTTCTCCTGCCTAGATCTTCACAGGTTTGGTGTCCAAGCCCTGCACTTAATGGCCCATCTGGGTCCCCAGATGGACTAAGAATCGAAGATTCCTCCCAGACAAAAGGTGCTAGCTAAGGAAGCTCCATGTGTACATGGATTGCCAAGGCTGACTCACCCATTGCACAGCAGAGTTGAAGGCTAAGGGGTATTTTTTCCTTCCTGAACTCCATTGGTTTTGTGTCCGAAGCCCCACGCTGAAATGGCCCGACTAAGTCCAGAGATGGACTCAGAACCAAGATTTCTCCCAGAAAAAGGTGCCAGCGCAGGAAGCTCCATGTGTGCATGGAGTGCCAAGGGTGGCTCACCCATTGCACAGGGCAGTTGGACGCTAAGGGCTTTTTTTCCTGGCTGGAACTTCATTGGTTTGGTGTCTGAAGCCCTGCGCTGAAATGGCCTATCTGGGTTCCCAGATGGATTAAGAACAAAGATTCCACTCAGACAAGAGGGGCCAGGGTAGAAAGCTCCATGTGTGCATGGAGAGCCAAGGGTGGCTCACCCATTTCACAGCAGAGTTGGAGGCTAAGGGCTTTCTTTCCTGGCTGGAACTTCATTGGTTTGGTGTCCCAAGCCCCACGCTGAAATGGCCCGCCTTGGTCCCCAGATGGACTAAGAAGGAAGATTCCACCCAGACAAAAGGTGCTAGGGCAGGAAGCTCCACGTGTGCATGGAGTGCCAAGGGTGCCTCACCAACTGCACAGGACAGTTGGAGGCTAAGGGCTTTTTTTTTTTCCTGGCTGGAACTTCATTGGTTTGATGTTTGAAGTCATGCGCTGAAATGACGCGCCTGGGTCCCCAGATGGACTAAGAAGGAAGATTCATCTTAGAAAAAGCCGCAAGTGCAGAAAGCTCCATGAGTGTATAGAGTGCCAAGGGTGGCTCATCAAATGCACAGGGCAGTTGGACGCTAAGGGCTTGCTTTCCTACCTGGAAATTCATTGCTTTGCTGTCCGAAGCCCAACGCTGAAATGGCCCATCTTGGTCCCCAGATGGACTAAGAACGAAGATTCCTCCCACACAAAAGTTACCAGCTCTATGTGTGCATGAAGTTCCAAGAGCGGTTCAGCCATTGCAGAGTAGAGGTGGAGGCTAAGGCCATTTTTTCCTGGTTGGAACTTCATTGGTTTGGTGTCCGTAGCCCCGCGCTGAAATGGCCCGTCTGGGCCCCACACGGGCTAAGAACGAAGATTCCTCCCAGACAAAAGATGCCAGCGCAGGAAGCTCCATGTGTGCATGGAGTGTCAAGGGTTGCTCACCCATTGCATGGGAGACTTGGAGGTTAAGGGCTTTTGTTCATGGCTGGAACTTCATTGCTTTGGTGTCCATAGCTCCGCGCTGAAATGGCCAGTCTGGGTCCCCAGATAGACTAAGAAAGAAGATTCATCCCAGACAAAAGGGGCCAGCGCAGGAAGCTCCTTGTGTGCGTGGAGTGCCAAGGGTGGCTCACCAACTGCACAGGAGAGTTAGAGGCTAAGGCCTTTTTTCCTGGCTGGAACTTAATTCGCTTGGTGTCCAAAGCCCCGCCCTGAAATGGCCCGTCTGGGTCCCCAGATGGACTAACAATGAAGATTCCACCCAGACAAAAGGTTTCAGGAGAGAAAGCTGCATGTGTATATGTAATGCCAATATTGGCTCACCCATTACACAGGAGAGTTGGAGGTTAAGGGTTTTTTTTCCTGCCTAGATCTTCACTGGTTTGGTGTCCGAAGCCCTGCACTCTAATGGCCCATCTGGGTCCTCAGATGGACTAAGAACGAAGATTCCTCCCAGACAAAAGGTGCTAGCTAAGGAAGCTCCATGTGTACATGGAGTGCAAGGGCTGACTCACCCATTGCACAGCAGAGTTGAAGGCTAAGGGGTATTTTTCCTTCCTGGAACTCCATTGGATTGTGTCCGAAGCCCCATGCTGAAATGGCCCGACTAAGTCCAGAGATGGACTCAGAACGAAGATTTCTCCCAGAAAAAAGGGGCCAGCGCAGGAAGCTCCATGTGTGCATGGAGTGCCAAGGGTGGCTCACCCATTGCACAGGGCAGTTGGACGCTAAGGGCTTTTTTTCCTGGCTGGAACTTCATTGGTTTGGTGTCTGAAGCCCTGCGCTGAAATGGCCTATCTGGGTTCCCAGATGGATTAAGAACAAAGATTCCACTCAGACAAGAGGGGCCAGGGTAGAAAGCTCCATGTGTGCATGGAGAGCCAAGGGTGGCTCACCCATTTCACAGCAGAGTTGGAGGCTAAGGGCTTTCTTTCCTGGCTGGAACTTCGTTGGTTTGGTGTCCCAAGCCCCACGCTGAAATGGCCCGTCTTGGTCCCCAGATGGACTAAGAAGGAAGATTCCACCCAGACAAAAGGTGCTAGCTAAGGAAGCTCCATGTGTGCATGGAGTGCCAAGGGTGCCTCACCAACTGCACAGGACAGTTGGAGGCTAAGGGCTTTTTTTTTTTCCTGGCTGGAACTTCATTGGTTTGATGTTTGAAGCCACGCGCTGAAATGACGCGTCTGGGTCCCCAGATGGACTAAGAAGGAAGATTCATCTTAGAAAAAAGCCGCAAGTGCAGAAAGCTCCGTGAGTGTATAGAGTGCCAAGGGTGGCTCATCAAATGCACAGGGCAGTTGGACGCTAAGGGCTTGCTTTCCTACCTGGAAATTCATTGCTTTGCTGTCCGAAGCCCAACGCTGAAATGGCCCATCTTGGTCCCCAGATGGACTAAGAACGAAGATTCCTCCCTCACAAAAGTTACCAGCTCTATGTGTGCATGAAGTTCCAAGAGTGGCTCAGCCATTGCACAGTAGAGGTGGAGGCTAAGGCCGTTTTTTCCTGGTTGGAACTTCATTGGTTTGGTGTCCGTAGCCCCGCGCTGAAATGGCCCGTCTGGGCCCCACACGGGCTAAGAACGAAGATTCCTCCCAGACAAAAGATGCCAGCGCAGGAAGCTCCATGTGTGCATGGAGTGTCAAGGGTTGCTCACCCATTGCATGGGAGACTTGGAGGTTAAGGGCTTTTGTTTCATGGCTGGAACTTCATTGCTTTGGGGTCCATAGCTCCGCGCTGAAATGGCCAGTCTGGCTCCCCAGATAGACTAAGAAAGAAGATTCATCCCAGACAAAAGGGGCCAGCGCAGGAAGCTTCCTTGTGTGCGTGGAGTGCCAAGGGTGGCTCACCAACTGCACAGGAGAGTTAGAGGCTAAGGCCTTTTTTTCCTGGATGGAACTTAATTGTTTGGTGTCCAGAAGGCCCCGCTCCTGAAATGGCCCTGCCTGGGTCCCCAGATGGACTAACAATGGAGATTCCACCCAGACAAAAGGTTTCAGGACAGAAAACTGCATGTGTATATGGAATGCCGATATTGGCTCACCCATTACACAGGAGATTTGGAGGTTAAGGGGTTTTTTTCCTGCCTAGATCTTCACAGGTTTGGTGTCCGAAGCCCTGCACTTCTAATGGCCCATCTGGGTCCCCAGATGGGCTAAGAACGAAGATTCCTCCCAGACAAAAGGTGCTAGCTAAGGAAGCTCCATGTGTACATGGAGTGTCAAGGCTGACTCACCCATTGCACAGCAGAGTTGAAGGCTAAGGGCATTTTTCCTTCCTGGAACTCCATTGGTTTTGTGTCCGAAGCCCCACGCTGAAATGGTCTCGACTAAGTCCAGAGATGGACTCAGAACGAAGATTTCTCCCAGAAAAAGGTGCCAGCGCAGGAAGCCCTATGTGCATGGAGTGCCAAGGGTGGCTCACCTACTGCACAGGG
>NW_026087277.1:0-6132 GCF_022539395.1 Myiozetetes cayanensis | reverse complement strand
CCTCCTCTAGCCAAGATGCTCCACTCTCCTCAGTACCTTGATGGCCCTGCAATGGTTTTGCTCCACTAAATGCAGGAACTTTTTCCACTGAGGAGCCCACAAGTGTCCCCAGCTCCTCACTGGAGCCCTCACCAGTGCTCAGGGGACAGCAAGAGTCAACACCAACTACTTCATCACCTTGCCCAGTCCTGACCTGGACACTTCTGGCCCCCTTTCCCACACTGGTACAAGGCCACCCCCTGGGCCATTTCTTCTCCAGCTGCACCACAAAGACTTGATCTGATAACAGAGCAATTGATCCAATTAACCCCAGACATTCCTCCTGCCTGGGCTGACCCCTCCCACAAACAGCTCTGGGCCCCTGCCCTTGCTCAACTCCAGGACATGGCCATGGCCATCACCACTCCTGTTTTCAGGGCTGGCCCAAGGGATGCAGCTCCTGGGCTACAGCACTGCACACTTGTTCCATCTGCCCTTTGGGCCACTCACCCCAGGGCTCTGGGCCCAGCCCTGCAGACACTTCTCACCCCCCCACACTGGGCACTGACACAGCCTGGCCTTTTGGGCAGGCTCTGCCATCAGGCAATGCTCGTGTCCAACAACCCTGGGCACCCCCAAATCCTCTTCCTGCCCAGCAGACAGAAAAGATGCCCAGAGAAGGCACCTCATCCCCTGGCACTCAGCCCAGGACAGGCCCAAAAGGCCACAGGTATCAAAACCTTAAAAAAGAGACGGCACCAAACCACCCCCCAAGAGCACAGTCAGCAAGAACAGGCAGGTCTAGGGTCAGGCTTAGGCAGGTGGAAGCAAAGGGGAGAGGGATGGAAGGTGAGGGAAGGGGCAACACCTCAGCCCAGGCACAGGGGAAAGCCCAGAGCAGCCTGACAGGGCTCCGAGGGAATGGGGACCCTCCTCACAACACCCCCCAATCCACAGCACACGAGGGACACGGGGGACCTCACTGATCACACCCCACCTCTCCAAAGCTTTGCTCACACCTCCAGCCCTCCCTGACACGCCCCATCAACTCCAGCCTTTGGCCTCCAATACTCACAGTGAAAAGCTGCTGCCAAGGTCAGAGGGACACGGCCTCAAGGGCAGGACATGGAATCCCAGAATTCCACATAGGAATACCTTTCTTATGACAGAAAAGAGAGAAGCTTGCCAACTGTCCACTAGTGATTCCAGTTCTTTCCTCACCGGTCCAGGATGTTACAACTTTGGGTTACAAATTAGGAAACCTCATGGTTTTAATGCGGAAAAAGCCAACTGATGTCACAGCCCAGCCTGTTGGCAGGGATCAGGCCCAGCTGGTTGTTTCTTTCTTGGATTTCTTAATGAGGTAAAAACACACACTTTGAATGACAGAGGATGCTGTCACATGAATTTGAGAAATGCAAATGGACATTGGAACACTGGAACAAGGCCAACCTGACCAGCCTCGAGTTCTCCAGTTCCTCCCTCTTGATCTTGTTCAAGTCAGGAGGAGAATTAGCTCCCCTTTCCCATCAGGAAGCACTTCCAGGCACTGTGACCTTTCCAAGCTCTTGGAACATCACCCAGCTCCCTCAGCATTCCTGGGTGCAACACAAAGGCTGATGGACATCCAGTCACACAGAACAAGATCCACACATCCTCTTCCCAGCCATTCTTCTCCATCTCCAGCACTTTTTCTGACCTGCACTCAACTGGGACCTCCCTGGTCAAAAACACTGCAGCTCCAGGAACCTCTGCATGGACACCATAAAATCATCACAGAAGGCTTGTGTGGGAAGGGACCTTAAAGATCATCCAGTTCCAACCTCAGCCATGGGCAGGGACACTTCCACTAGCCCAGGTTGCTCCAAGCCCCATCCAACCTGGCCTAGGACACTTCCAGGGATCCAGGGGCAGCCACAGCTTCTCTGGGTGACCTGTGCCAGGGCCTCCCCACCCTCCCACCAAACAATTTCCTCCCACAATCCCATCTAACCCCACCCTCTCTCAGCTGCAAAACATTCCCTTGATCCTGTTCCCACCTGGCAGTGGAGCAGATCACGGAGTTCAACCCAACCTGCCCAAGCAGGGACAGCTCAACCAGGCTGGGCAGGACCATGTCCTGTCAGGGTTTCAGCCACTTGAGGCCATTTCCACCCGTCCTATCTTTGGGACCACAACAAAACCCTTGTGACCCCCTGGATGTGGAACCCAGAGCGCAGCACAAAGAAAGGCCAGTGAGAAAGACAGGCCCAGGGAGCTGGCAGGTGCTGGGGGGCAATGAACAGGATGGAAGGGGCAGCCCCTCACACCCGGCAAAACTGCACAGCCCAGAGCAGCCTGACAGGGCTGGGATGGTTTGGGGCCCCTCCTCACAACACACCCACCAACAAAGCTACAGCAGTGCCAAGGCATGAACTCACTGAGGACACCCCAATTATCCTTGGCTTTGGTTGTTTCTTCTGGTTTTCCTGACATGGATCTTCCATGCAAATCCTCCCAATTCCAACTCAATCTCAAAAGCTGCCACCAAGGTCAGATGGACACGGCCTCAAGGGCAGGACATGGAAACACAGAATTCCACAAAGGAATGTCTGCACTGTGACAGAGGAGGAGAGAGGAGCCCAGTGACCAGCCACTAGTAACTATAATATTTTACTCACAGGTACAGGATGTTACAACATATGGGTTAAAATTAGGAAACCTCATGGCTTGAATGTGGAATACGGGAACTGGGGTCACAGCCCAGCCTGGGCACAAAGGGATCGAGCCCTGTGTGGGGTTTGGTTATTGCATTTCTTCAGGAGGCCAAGAAATAAAGTTTAAATGAGCAAGTCTCTTGTTGTAGGAAAACTTCAGAAGTCCAAATGCACCATAGGAATGGAACCTGAACAGCCTGAATTCAGCCTGTGCAGACTCAAGTTTTCCAGGTCCTCTCCCTTGCTCTCAATCAGGATTCCAGGGGATGAGCTGTCCTTCATCCCTCAAGAAGTGCTCCAAAGGACTATGACCTTTCCAAGCTGATGGAGAGTGGCCTTCCCAGGACATCAAATGGCTCCCTCAGCATTCCTGGGTGCAACACAAGCACTGAGGGACATCCAGTCCCACAGAACAAGAGGGGGCCCACTCAGCACAAAGCACCCACAAACCACAGCACACGAGGGACACCAAATCACCTCCCTCATGACATCACACCTCTCCTGGGCTCTGGGTGTTTACTTCAGCCCTCCCTGACACACCTCCAACAACCCAAGCCTCCCACAAACCAAGCCCTCCAAGCTGCCGCCAGCTGACAGTGCTGGGCCAAGGCTGTGCCGCCCCTGCGGGAGCTGCATAAAAGCCGGCCCAGCGCCTCTCTCCCTCACACGCTTCTCCTGACGCCTTCTCCTGCCTTCTGTGCCGCCAACCAGGTGAGCCTGCAGCCCCTGACAACCCCCTCCTGCTCCTGCCACACCGCCCCCCTGGCCCCTCTCTCCCAGCACGCTCTGCCCCAGCCTCAGCAGCCCTCACGCCTCCCCACAGCCCCACAGCAGCCTCCCCACTGCCTCGCCCTCCTGCAACACCGCCCCTCGCACCCCCACGGCCCTGCGCTGCCTCAGCCCCCTCTCTGCTCTGCTCTGCTCTTCCCTTCCCTTCTCTTCTCTTCCCTGCCCTCACAGGGCCCCTCCACACCACACCCATGGCCTGCTACGACCTCTGCCGCCCCTGCGCACCCACCCCGCTGGCCAACAGCTGCAACCAGCCCTGTGTCACCCAGTGCCAGGACTCCACCGTCCTCATCCAGCCCTCCCCCGTGCGCGTCACCCTGCCAGGGCCCATCATGACCTCCTTCCCCCAGAGCTCCGCCGTCGGATCCAGCGCAGGGGCTGCCCTGGGCACGGAGCTCAATGCCCAGGGACAGCCCATCTCCGGCGCCTTTGGGGCCTTTGGCTACGGCCTCGGCTCTGCCCGTGCCTTTGGCTACGGCCTGGGAGGCCTGGGCTGCTACGGCACCAGGGGCTGCTCCACCTGCTGAGCCCCCAAACAACTGCCCCAACACCAACCACCCGCCACCTGCAATCCTCCACCTGCAACAGGGATTCATCTCCATGCTAAGGCTCTGGAGAAATCTCCTGCAAGGCAAGGACCTCGGCTGATGGTCGCCCTCCTGGCACCTCAGGCCACATCCGGTGCCCTGCCTGCTTGATCCTTTTCTCTCTTTTGTCTCAATAAACTTCTCCTGCATCACAGCCTCTCATGACTCTTCTTGTTTTGTTTTAATGGTCTCACAAAATCACTTCAAAAAAGCCAGGGCTCAACAGGCCATTGGGGTGGGTGGAAAAGGGCTACAGGATCTTTCATAACAAAGGTGCCACCAGCACTAATACACAGATTGGCACAGGGTGGGGGCCTTGCAAAACATGACACAAACCCATCAGCTGCTGCACTAAAGGGTTCCCCACAACAATGCTCTCCTGCACAGCCTCTGCCAAAGTCTCTCTGGGCCAGCACACACTGCACAAACTCTCTCACCCAGCAGGATCCTCAAACCCTGCACAAAACAGAGTTACAAGATCATTCAGATTGGAAAGAACTCTGGAGAGTAAGTGATTTGACCCCTCTTCTCAAGAATAGCCACAGAGAGCAGCATTTCCAGCATTATGGACAGATCAGATTTACATCTCTGAGGAGGGAGATTCCACCACCTCTTCCACACGATGAACACCCTCAAACTGCCTTCTTTGCCCATGGAATTCCATTTGTTTTCACTTGTGCTCACATCCACCTCTCCTGCTACTGTGCAGGACTCTCAAGAGCCAGGTTCCCTTCCCTTCATTCCTGCCATCACAGATTCACACACACCTCACATGACCCAGGGCACGTTTTGGACTCCTGCCTAAGTGTTCCCAACTCTTGCACCCTCTCCACTCATGAAAAGGTCCTGCACCCCTTCACAATCCCCGTGGCCCTACCCTGGTCTGGAGTCACTCACTCCAGGATCCTTTGGTTCTCCACCATCACCACAAGGTCCATCTGCTGCGTTGCTTTCTATCTGATTGCTCCCCAGCCACTGCTGCCACAGGGAAGAGTCCTCTGCAGAGACAGGACTGGGCATTTCCCTTCCACAATTCCATCAGATTCCTCTCTGGGCAGGGCTGGAGAATCAGGTCCCTCCCTCAGCACCGCAGGGCTCAGCCCACCTTTCCCCTGGACTATTGCACATCCAGGGACACAACCCCCCTCTCTGGGGGGAGCCCTGACACCCCCTGACTCCCTGGCACCCCCAGCCCAGCCCTGCCCTGGCCCAGCTGCCCCAGCAAGGCCCAGGCACAGATCCCCTTCCTGCCTGCCCTCCTCTTCCTCCCCAACAGCTCTGCTGCCCTGGGGGACAACCCTCAGCACACTCAGCTCGCCTGCATTTCGGCAGCTGCTGGCAGTCACCAGAGGGCTCTGGGGACACTGCAATCACCCAGCTCAGCCCCAGTTAGCACAGGCACTCAGGGAGGATGCAGGAACTGCAGACCTGCCAGGCTGTTCTGAGGACCCAGAACAGTGATGGAGAAGATCCTACAGGGTGGGACTGGAAGGCACTGGAAGGACAATGCAACCATCAGGCACAGCCACAATGGGGTCACTCAGGGAAAGTCTCTCCTGCCTGATTTCATATCCTCCAGTGTTTCTGCTCCTCCACTCAAAGATGAAGGGAATGTGATGAACACAATTTCTTGGGACTTCAGTCAGGTTGATGATCCTGTCCCTCACTGGGCCCTCCTGGACAGGACAATTGTCCAGCTGTGGATCAGCAGCACAGGCAGCCCTGGGTGAAGAACTGGGGATGCCAGAGCTCAAAGGGGGACAGTGACTGGGGCTCCATCTGCCTGCTGACCCAGCCCCAGCGCTGGCCCCAGGGCTCCCTGGCAGCGCCACTTCTCTCCCACACTTTGATCCTTGCTCTGCCAGCAGGACAAGTGGCCAGGAAGAGCCAAAGGCCATCGTGCAGCCACTCTCACCTGCAAATTGCCCTCTCCTGAAGGCTCTTCTTTTCCCCTGGCAGGGTTGGCACAACACAGGAACGGATGGAAATGGTGGAAGAGCAAAGCTCCAGCCTGGAAGGTTCACAACATCAGCTCACCCAAAACAGCTCCTGAACCACATCCTGGAGCAGCAGCTGCACTG
>NW_026087276.1:0-6096 GCF_022539395.1 Myiozetetes cayanensis | reverse complement strand
CAAGAAAATGGGTCCAAAATCACCCCAAAATCACCCCAAATTCACCCCAAATCACCCCAAAATCACCCCCAAAATCATCCCAAAATCCACCCCAAAATTACTCCAAAATCACCCAACCCCAACCCAAGATAACGGGTCCAAAATTGCCCAAAATACACCCAAAATCATCCAAAATCCACCCCAAATTCACCCCAAAATCACCCCAAGAAAATGGGTCCAAAATCACCCCAAAATCCACCCCAAAATTACCCCAAAGTCACCCAAAATTCACCCCAAAATCATCCCAAGAAAATGGGTCCAAACTCACCCCAAATCACCCAAAATAACCCCAAATTCACCCCAAAATCACCCCAAAATCACCCCAAAATCCTCCAAAATCCACCCCAAATTCACCCCCAAAATCCACCCCAAAATCACCCCAAGAAAATGGATCCAAAATCACCCCAAATTCACCCCAAAAATCCACCCAAAATCCACCCAGAGACCCCCTAAAATCTCTTAAGACCCTCCCCCAAAATCCATCCAAGGGCTCCCCAAAATCCCAGAGAACCCCCCCAATCCCCCCCAGAGCACCCAAAAATCTCACAGGGACCCCCCAAAACCCCCCCGAGACCCCAAAATCCCCCTGAGACCCCCAAAAACAAACAAAGACCCCCCCAAAAATCCCCCTGAGACCCAAAAATCCCCTGAAGACCCCACAAAACCCCTGAGGGACCCCAAAATCCTACAAAGACCCCCAAAACCCTCTTCAAACCTCCCCAAACTCCCTGAGGGACCCCCAAAATCCAACCAAGACCCCCAAAATCCCCCTGAGACCCCAAAAAATCCTACAAAGACCCCCAAAACCCCCTGAGGGACCCCAAAATCCTACAAAGAGCCCCCAAAATCCCCCAAGACCCCAAAAATCCCCTTGAAACCTCCCCAAAATCCCCCTGAAATCCCCCAAAATCCAACCAAGACCCCCAAAATCCCCTGAGACTCCAAAAATCCAACAAAGACCTCCCAAAACCTCCTGAGACCCCCAAAACCCCCAGAAAACCCCCAAAATCCCCCTGAGACCCCAAAATCCTACAAAGACCCCTCAACCCCCGAACCCCCTAAGACCCCTTGAAACCCCCAAAACCCCTGAGACCCCAAAATGCCCTTCAAACCTTCCAAAACCCCTGAGGGACCCAAAATCCAACCAAGACCCCCAAAGCCCCCTGAGACCCCAAAATCCTACAAAGACCCCCCAAAACCTCCCTGAGACCCCAAAAACCCCCTGAGACCCTCAAAAATCCCACTGGAAGACCCCCAAAATCCCCCTGAGATCCCCAAAAACAAAGAAAGACCCCCAAAATCCCCTGAGACCCCAAAATCCAACCAAGACCCCCAAAAATCCCCTGAGACCCCCAAAATCCTACAAAGACCCCCAAAACCTCCTGAGACCTCAAAATCCCCTGGAAGAGCCCCAAAATCCCCTGAGACCCCCAAAACAAACAAAGACCCCCAAAATCCTCTGAGACCCAAAATCCTCCTTGAGACCCCCAAAACCTCTCTGAGACCCCAAAATCCAACCAAGACCCCCCCAAAATCCAACCAAGACCCCTCAAAATCCAACCAAGACCCCCCAAAATCCAACCAAGACCCCCCAAAACCCCCGAGACCCCAAAAATCCCCACAAAATCCAACCAAGACCCCCAAAATCCCCCTGAGACCCCAAAATATCCCCCAAACCCCCAGCCCCCAAAATCCCCCTGAGACCCCAAAATCCACCCAAGACCCCCAAAATCCCCTGAGACCCCAAAATATCCTCCCTTGAGACCCCAAAAATCCCCTGAGACCCCAAAAATCCCCCAAAATCCACCAAGACCCCCAAACCCCCTGAGACCCCAAAATATCCCCCAAACCCCCGGGACCCCCAAAATCCAACCAAGACCCCCAAAACCCCCTGAGACCCCAAAATATCCCCTCAAATCCCCTAGGACCCCCAAAATCCAACTCAAGACCCCAAAACCCCCTGAGACCCCAAAATATCCCCTCAAAATCCCCCCAGGACCCCCAAAAATCCAACCAAGACCCCCAAAAATTCTACCAAGAACCCCCAAAATCCCCCTGAGACCCCAAAATATCCCCAACCCAAAATCCACCTAAGACCCCCAAAGCCCCTAGGACCCCAAAATCCAACCAAGACCCCCAAAATCCCCTGAGACCCCAAAATATCCCCTGAGATCCTCAAAATCCACCCAAGACCCCAAAAATCCAACCCAAGACCCCTAAAATCCCCTCAAGACCCCCAAAATCCCCCTTAGAAACCCCCCAAAATCCCCCTGAGACCCCAAAATCCTACAAAGACCCCTAAAATCCCCCAAAGCCCCCAAAAATCCCCTGGGACCCTCAAAACTCCAGACCCAAGACCCCCAAAATCCAACCAAGACTCCCCAAAACCCCCTGAGACCCCAAAAATCTCCCCCAAACCCCCGAGCCCCCAAATCCTCCCAGAGACCCCAAAATATCCCCTTGAGACCCCCAAAATCCCCCTGAGACCCCAAAAACTCCCCAGACCCCCAAATCCACCCAAGACCCCCAAAACCTCCTGAGACCCCAAAAATCCTCTCAAAATCCAACCAAGACCCCCCCAAGACCCCCTGAGACCCCCTAAAGATCTCCCAAACTCCCTGGGACCCCCAAAATCCACCAAGACCTCCCCAAAATCCACCCAAGACCCCCAAAAATCCCCTGAGGACCCCAAAATCCCCCAAAATCCAACCAAGACCCCCAAGCCCCCCGAGACCCCAAAAATATCCCCTCAAAACCCCCTGAGACCCCCAAAATCCCCTGGGACCCCCAAATCCAACCAAGACCCCCAAAACCCCTGAGACCCCCAAATATCCCCTCAAACCCCTGGGACCCCCCAAATCCAACCAAGACCCCAAACCCCCTGAGACCCCCAAAATCCCCTGAGACCCCCCAAAATCCAACCAAGACCCCCACAATCCCCTAGAGACCCCAAAATATCCCCACAAATCCCCTGGGACCCCAAAATATCCCTCTTGAAACTCCCCAAAATCCCCTGAGACCCCAAAATCCCCCCAAAATCCAACCAAGACTCCCCAAAACTCCCCTGAGACCCCAAAATATCCCCTTTGAAACCCCAAAAATCCCCTGGGACCCCCAAAATCCAGCCAAGACCCCCAAAAATCCAACCAAGACCCCCAAAATCCACCAAGACCCCCAAAACCCCCTGAGACCCCCAAATATCCCCTCAAACCCCCTGAGACCCCAAAACATCCCCTTGAAACCCCAAAATCCCCTGAGACCCCCAAATCCCCCCAAAATCCAACCAGGACTCCCTAAAAATCCCCCAAAACCCTTTAGGGACCCCCTAAAATCCAACTAAGACCCCCTAAACGTCACCAAGACCCTCTCCAACCTCCCTCAAGCCCCCCAAACTCTCCCAAACCCCTGAGACCCCAGAGTCCTCCTTGAAACCCCAAAACTCCCCCTTGAAACTCCCCAAAATCCAGCCAAGACCCCCAAAATCCCCTGAGACCCCAAAATATCCCCCAAACCCCCTGGGACCCCCAAAAATCCAACCAAGACCCCCAAAATCCCCTGAGACCCCCAATCCCCTCAGACTCCCAAAATCCAACCAAGACCACTCAAAACCCCCTGAGACCCCAAAATATCCCCCTTGAAACCCCAAACCCCCTGAGACCCCAAATATCCCCTCAAAACCCCTGAGATCCCCAGAAATCCCCTGGGTCCCCCAAAAATCCAACCAAGACCCCCCAAATCCAACCAAGACCCCAAAATCCAACCAAGACTCCCTAAACCTCCCTGAGACCCCAAAATATCCCCCCAAAACCCACCTGGGACCCCACAAAATCCAGCCAAGACCCCTCAAAACCCCCCTGAGACCCCAAATATCCCCTCAAACCCCCAGGACCTCCCGAAAATGCCCCCAAACTCCCCAGGACCCCCCAAATCCAACCAAGACCCCCCAAATCCCCTGAGACCCCAAAAATCCCCCAAAATCCAACCAAGACTCCCCAAACCCCACTGAGAGTCCCCTAAATCCCCCTTAGACCCCCTGAAATCCAACCAAGACCCCAAAACCCTCTGAGACCTCAAAATATCCCCTCAAACTCCCCTGAGACCCCCCTAAAACCCCCCAGGACCCCCCCAAATCCAGCCAAGACCCCCAAAATCCAACCAAGACCCCTCAAAACCCCCTGAGACCTCAAAATATCCCCTTAAACCTCCCTAGAGACTCTCCAAAACCCCCTTAGAGCCCCTGAAATCCAACCAAGACCCCCAAAACCCAACTAAGACCCCCAAACCCCCTGAGACCCTCAAAATATCCCCTCAAACCCCCTGAGACCCCTAAAATCTCTCCCAAAACCTCTAGGACCCTCTAAATCCCCTTGAACCCCCCCAAAGTCCTCCCTGAGACCCCAAAAGTATCCCTCAAACCCCCTGGGACCCCCAAATCAGAACCAAGACCCCCAAAACGTCACCCAAGACCCCCAACCTCCCTTTCTGACCTCCCCCTCCCCCCGTGTCCCAGCCCGGTTGTTTCGGGAATTTGGGCAGTCCTTCGGGGCGGCGCCGGCAGCGACTTTGGGGGTCTCTTGGGCCCCCGGAGGGGGAGGGGCGGGGGCGGCACACGGGGAGGGGGAGAGGGGAGGAGGAGAACCCCGAAATGGGGAGGCTCAAAATGGGGAGGGAGGCTCAAAATGGGGAGGAGGCTCAAAATGGGGAGGGGCTCAAAATGGGGAGGGGGCTCAAAATGGGGAGGGAGACCCCAAAATGGGGAGGAGACTCAAAATGGGGAGGGAGACCCAAAATGGGACTTTGGGACCCCAAAATGCGGGGGAGACTCAAAATGGGGAGGGAGACCCAAAATGAGGAGAGCCCAAAATGGGGAGGACTCAAAAATGGGAAGGGGAGGCTCAAAATGGGAGGAGACCCAAAATGGGAGAGGCTCAAAATGGGGAGGGAGACACAAAATGGGACTTTGGGACCCCAAAATGAGGGGAGACTCAAAATGGGGAGGCTCAAAAATGGGGAGGGAGACCCCAAAATGGGGAGGAGACCCCAAAATGGGGAGGAGGCTCAAAATGGGGGAGGAGACACAAAATGGGGGAGAGGCTCAAAATGGGGAGGGAGACCAAAATGGGACATTGGGACCCCAAAATGGGGAGGGAGACCCTAAATGGGACACTGGGACCCCAAAATAGGGGAAGCCTCAAAATGGGGAGGGAGACTCAAAATGGGGAGGGGAGGCCCAAAATGGGATATTGGGACCCCAAAATGGGGAGCCTCAAAATGGGGAGTGGAGACCCCAAAATGAAGTGGGAGGCACAAAATGGGACACTGGGACCCCAAAATGGGGAGCTCAAAATGGGGAGGAGACCCAAAATGGGGCAGGGAGACCCAAAATGGGGCAGGGGACCCCAAAATGGGAGGGGAGACACAAAATGGGGAGGGGAGACCCTAAATGGGGGAGGGGAGACCAAAAATGGGACTTTGAGACCCCAAAATGGGGGAGACTCAAAATGGGGAGGGGAGACCCCAAATGAAGGGGAGGCACAAAATGGGACACTGGGACCCCCAAAATGAGGGGGGGAGGCTCAAAATGGGACTTTGGGACCCCAAAATGGGACATTGGGACCCCAAAATGGGGAGGCTCAAAATGGGGCAGGGGAGACACAAAATGGGGAGGGAGACCCCAAATGGGGAGGGAGGCTCAAAATGGGAGGGAGGCTCAAAATGGGGAGGAGGCTCAAAATGGGGAGGGAGACACAAATGGGGAGGGGAGACCCCAAATGGAGGAGGGAGACCCAAAATGGGACTTTGAGACCCCAAAATGGGGGAGGGAGACCCCAAATGGGACACTGGGACCCCCAAAATGGGGGGGGAGACCCCAAATGGGACACTGGGACCCCCAAAATAGGGGGGGAAACCTCAAAATGGGGAAGGGGAGACTCAAAATGGGGAGGGGGAGGCTCAAAATGGGATATTGGGACCCCCAAAATGGGGGGGGCTCAAAATGGGAGGAGACCCCAAATGGGAGACCCAAAATGGGGATGGGGGCTCAAATGGGACACTGGG
>NW_026087275.1:0-6073 GCF_022539395.1 Myiozetetes cayanensis | reverse complement strand
GGCTCATCAACCTCATTAACCCCAATCCATTCACCTCGTTAATCTCATTAATCTCAACTCATTAACCCCAATCCATTCACCTCATTAACCTCATTAACCCCAACCCACTGACCTCATTAACCCATTGACCTCATCAAAGTCATTATCCCATTGACCTCGTTAACCTCGTTAACCTCAGTGACCTCATTAACCCATTGACCTTGTTAGTCTCATTAACCTCATTAAACTCCTTCACTCCATTGACCTCATTAACCCATTGACCTGCTTAGTCCCATTAACCTCATTAACCCCATTGACCTCATTAACCCATTAACCCCACTGAGCTCATTAACCCATTAACCCTGTTAACCCATGGACCTCGTTAACCTCATTAACCTCATTAACTCATTAACCCATTAACCCCACTGAGCTCATTAACCCATTAACCCTGTTAACCCATGGACCTCGTTAACCTCATTAACCTCATTAACTCATTAACCCATTAACCCCACTGAGCTCATTAACCCATTAACCCTGTTAACCCATGGACCTCGTTAACCTCATTAACCTCATTAACTCATTAACCCATTAACCCCACTGAGCTCATTAACCCATTAACCCTGTTAACCCATGGACCTCGTTAACCTCATTAACCTCATTAACTCATTAACCCATTAACCCCACTGAGCTCATTAACCCATTGGCCCAGTTAACCCCATGGACCTCGTTAACCTCATTAAGCTCATTAAACTCCATCCCACGGTCCCCAATCACCCAACAACCCTTAATGAGCCCCCACAGACTAATGAGCCCCCAAACCTGGGTCCCACTAATTAACAACCCTTAATGAGCCCCCACAGACTAATGAGCCCCCAAACCTGGGTCCCACTAATTAATGTAACATTTAATGAGCCCCCTGGGCCTAATGAGCCCCAAAACCTGGGACCCACTAATTAATGAGCACCCTCAGGTCCTTCATTATCTCTGAAAGAGCCTTAATGAGTCCCCACCACTTAATGAACCAAATAGCTCCTCCTCACCTCCTAATGAGCCTTAATGAGGGTCATTAATGAGCTCCAATATGAGGTTCTCCTGGTGTTTCATCTATTAATGACTCTTAACAAACCCCACCAGCTCCTAATGAGCCTTAATGAGCCCCACCACCTCCTAATTAGCCTTAATGAGTCCCACTGCCTGATGACCCCCAAAATTTAGACCCCTAATGAGTCCCCACCACCCCATGGCCCCCCAAACCCCGTCCCCTGAGCCCCCCCATGTCCTTCATCACCTCCTAACGAGCCTTAATGAGTCCCCACCACTTAATGAGCCCAAATAGCTCCTCCACCACATCCTAATGAGCCCTAACAAGGCCCCTCTCCCTGATGAGCCCCCAAACCTGGACCCCAATTACTGAGTGAGCCCCAGCACCTCCTAACGAGCTTTAATGAGTCCCCTCTGCCTGCTGAGCCCCCAAACCTGGACCCCAATTACTGAGTGAGCCCCAGGGAGCCCCATCCCCTCCTAACGAGCTTTAATGAGTCCCTCTGCCTGATGAGCCCCCAAACCTGGACCCCAATTACTGAGTGAGCCCCATCCCCTCCTAACGAGCTTTAATGAGTCCCTCTGCCTGATGAGCCCCCAAACCTGCACCCCAATCACCTCCTGACAGTCCCCATCACCTCCTAACGAGCTTTAATGAGTCCTGAGCCCCAGATCTGCACCCCAATCACCTTCTGACAGTCCCCATCACCTCCTAACGAGCTTTAATGAGTCCTGAGCCCCAAACCTGCACCCCAATCACCTCCTGACAGTCCCCATCACCTCCTAACGAGCTTTAATGAGTCCTGAGCCCCAAACCTGCACCCCAATCACCTCCTGACAGTCCCCATCACCTCCTAACGAGCTTTAATGAGTCCTGAGCCCCAAACCTGCACCCCAATCACCTCCTGGCAGGCCCTGCCACGTCCCCACCACCGACACCCCCTCCCCGAGCCTCGGGGGGCCCCGGGGTGGGGTCTGTGCCCCCTGAGGACCCACCATGACCCCACCACCCGACACCCCCTCCCCGAGCCTCGAGGGGCCCCAGGGTGGGGTCTGTGCCCCCTGAGGACCCACCATGACCCCACCACCCAACACCCCCCTGAGCCTCGGGGGGCCCCGGGGTGGGGTCTGTGCCCCACCAGCTCCTCCACCAGCTCCTCCACCAGCCCCTTAACGAGCCTTAACGAGCTCCCACCGCCCGAGGAACCCCCCCACACCGAGTGGGGCGTCCCCCCCAGCTCCTCCTCCTCCTCCCATCCCGTCCCCCCCTGCCCGCCCCTAGGCGCCCACTGACTTGTCCCCGCCGTGTCCACGCTGGGGGTGCCCACGCTGGGGGTGCCCGTGCTGGGGGTGCCCGCTGGGGGTGGCCACGGGGCCGGGCGTAGAGGCACACGGCCACCAGCACCATGGCGGTGCCGGCCAGGAAGGGCCCCCGGGGGCGGAAGCCGAAGAGCTGCGCCGAGGCGGCCGTGGAGGCCACGATGGACAGGGCGGTGGCGAAGCCCTTGAGGATGTTGTCGGCGTAGCGCACCACCACGGCCACCAGCAGCCCCCCGGCCGCCTGGTTCACCACCACGGCCCACACGGCGCCGTTGTAGCCGTAGAAGAAGCCCAGGGCGGCCACGGAGGAGCCCTCGGCGGCCAGCATGGCCCCCAGCCCCACGGCCGCGCCCACGGCGCCCAGCTGCACGTTCCGCACCCAGATGGAGCCCCCCGAGCGCTTCAGCAGCCGCTCGAAGTACACGCCGGCGAAGCCCGAGGACAGGCACGAGGCGGCCACGGCCGCCAGCCCCACGGCGTAGCTCTGGGGGGGACCCTCGGGGGCCGCCGACGGCGACAGCGCGGCCCCCGCCCCGCCCCGGGCGCCCTCGGCCTGAACCAGCGCCACCCCCGCGAAGAGCAGGGCCAGGGACAGCCACTGGAGACGGGACAGCGACGTCCCCAGGAGCAGCACCGAGAACAGCGCTGTGGTCAGGATCTTCAGCTGGTACGTCACCTGGGGAGAGAGAGACAGGGTTAGGGACAGGACACAGGGACAGGGACACAGGGACAGGGACGTCCCCAGGAGCAGCACCGAGAACAGCGCTGTGGTCAGGATCTTCAGCTGGTACGTCACCTGGGGACAGAGAGAAATAGGGTTAGGGACAGGGACACAGGGACAGGGACACAAGGACAGGGACGTCCCCAGGAGCAGCACCGAGAACAGGGCTGTGGTCAGGATCTTCAGCTGGTACGTCACCTGGGGAGAGAGAGACAGGGTTAGGGACACAGGGACAGGAACTCAGGGACAGCCACTGGAGACGGGACAGCGACGTCCCCAGGAGCAGCACTGAGAACAGGGCTGTGGTCAGGATCTTCAGCTGGTACGTCACCTGGGGACACAGAGAGACAGGGTTAGGGACAGGGTCAGGATCTTCAGCTGGTACGTCACCTGGGAAGAGAGAAATAGGGTTAGGGACAGGGACAGGGAACAGGGACACAGGGACAGGGATGTCCCCAGGAGCAGCACCGAGAACAGCGCCATGGTCAGGATCTTCAGCTGGTACGTCACCTGGGGAGAGAGAGACAGGGTTAGGGACACAGGGACAGGGAACAGGGACACAGGGACACAGGGACAGCGACGTCCCCAGCAGCAGCACCGAGAACAGGGCCGTAGTCAGGATCTTCAGCTGGTACGTCACCTGGGGACAGAGACAGGGACAGGGTTAGGGACAGGGACAGGGAACAGGGACAGGATCTTCAGCTGGTATGTCACCTGGGGAGAGAGAGAGACAGGGACAGGGTTAGGGACAGGGACAGGGAACAGGGACACAGGGACAGGGGGACAGGGACACAGGGACAGGGACACAGGGACACAGAGACAGGAACTCAGGGACAGCCACTGGAGACGGGACAGGGACGTCCCCAGGAGCAGCACCGAGAACAGGGCTGTGGTCAGGATCTTCAGCTGGTACGTCACCTGAGGAGAGAGAGGACAGGGTTAGGGACAGGGACACGGGGACAGGGTCAGGATCTTCAGCTGGTACGTCACCTGGGGACAGAGAGACAGGGTTAGGGACAGGGACAGGGAACAGGGACAGGGTCAGGATCTTCAGCTGGTACGTCACCTGGGGACAGAGAAATAGGATTAGGGACAGGGACAGGGACAGGGACACAGGGACAGGACACAGGGACAGGGACAGGGAACAGGGTCAGGATCTTCAGCTGGTACGTCACCTGGGGACAGAGACAGGGACAGGGTTAGGGACAGGGACAGGGACACAGGGACACAGGGACAGGGTCAGGATCTTCAGCTGGTGCATTACCTGGGGACAGAAATGGGGACAGGGACAAGGGCACAGGGACAGTGACATGGGGACAGAAATGGGGACAAAGGTACAGGGACAGTGACATGGGGACAGAAATGGGGACAGGGTCAGGGTCTTCAGCTGGTGTGTCACCTGGGGACAGAGAGACAGGGATGGGGACACTGTCCTTGTTGTCCCCCCACTGTCCCGTGTCCCCGTGTCCTCGCTGTCCCCAATGTCCCTGACACCTCCAGTGTCCTGAAGTGCCCCCCTGTCCTCGTTGTCCCCCCATGTCCCCTGTTGTCCCAAACTGTCCCTCCCATCCCCTGTTGTCCCCCCGCTGTCCCGTTGTCCCCCCACATCCCCAGCTGTCCCACACTGTCCCCCCCATCCCCTGCTGTCCCCTGCTGTCCCCCCATGTCCCCTGCTGTCCCCAGGTGTCCCCATGCCCCCAAGTGTCCCCTGTTATCCCCAGGTGTCCCCTGTTGTCCCCCCATCCCCACATGTCCCCTGCTCTCCCCTGCTGTCCCCGCATGTCCCCAGGAATCCCCTGTTGTCACCCCATGTCCTCCCATGTCCCCTGCTGTCCCCCTGTGTCCCCTGCTGTCCCCAGGTGTCCTCCCATGTCCCCTGCTGTCCCCCTTGTCCCCTGCTGTCCCCAGGTGTCCCCCACTGTCCCCAGGTGTCACCCCGTGTCCCCTGCTGTCCCCCCATGTCCCCTGCTGTCCCCGTGTCCCCTGCTGTCCCCCCATGTCCCCTGCTGTCCCCGTGTCCCCTGCTGTCCCCAGGTGTCCCCATGTCCCCTGCTGTCCCCCCATGTCCCCTGCTGTCCCTCCGTGTCCCCTGCTGTCCCCAGGTGTCCCCTGCTGTCCCCAGGTGTCCCCTGCTGTCACCCCACATCCTTGTGTCCCCTGCTGTCCCCCCATGTCCCCTGCTGTCCCCCCGTGTCCCCCCATGTCCCCTGCTGTCCCTGTGTCCCCTGCTGTCCCCCCTGTGTCCCCCATGTCCCCTGCTGTCCCCCCAGGTCCCCTGCTGTCCCCCCCTGTGTCCCCCTGCTGTCCCCCATGTCCCTCAGGAATCCCTGTTGTCCCCCTGCATGTCCCCGCTGTCCCCCCAGTGTCCCCCGCTGTCCCCAGGTGTCCCTCATGTCCCCAGCTGTCCCCTGCTGTCCCCATGTCCCCTGCTGTCCCCCCATGTCCCCTGCTGTCCCCAGGTGTCCCCCACTGTCCCCTGCTGTCCCCATGTCCCCTGCTGTCCCCCCATGTCCCCTGCTGTCCCCAGGTGTCCCCCACTGTCCCCTGCTGTCCCCAGGTGTCCCCGTGTCCCGGTGTGGCACCTGGAAGGTGGCGGCGGGCAGGTTGGAGATGGCCACGTACTGCAGGTTGTTCTGGAGGGTGTAGATGAGGGAGGGCACGGCCAGGCGCAGAGTGTCCCCAAAGTGTCCCCACACCGCCTCGTGCAGCGTCACTGCTGTCTGACGGACACTGCCTGGGGGGCACAGGGGGTCAGAGTGTCCCCAAACTGTCCCCAAAGTGTCCCCACACCGCCTCGTGCAGCGTCACCGCCGTCTGACGGACACTGCCTGCGGGGACACAGGGTCAGAGTGTCCCCAAAGTGTCCCCAAAGTGTCCCCACACCGCCTCGTGCAGCGTCACCGCCGTCTGACGGACACTGCCTGGGGGGGACAGGGGTCAGAGTGTCCCCAAAGTGTCCCCAAATGTCCCCAAACTGTCCCCAAAGTGTCCCCACACCGCCTCATGCAGCGC
>NW_026087274.1:0-6131 GCF_022539395.1 Myiozetetes cayanensis | reverse complement strand
AAATCCCCCTGACCTCGAGAGCAGCCCGGTTCTGCTCCAGCTCCTCCTGCAGCGCTGCAGCTTCTCCTGGGAACCTAAATTTGGGGGTCTCCCAAGACAGGGAGACCCCCAGAGCCCAGGGGGACCCCCAAACTCCCGGGGTCTCAGGTAGGGATTTAGGGGGTTTTGGGTACCTGGGCGGCCTCGGGCCTCGCCCAAGCGGAGCCGGAGCTGCTCCCGCTCCCCGAGACCACCTGGGAGAGACCCCCAAAGTCACCCCTGGGACCCCCAAATCCCACCCTGGGACCCCCAAATCCCACCCCGGGACCCCCAAATCCACACTCAGGGACCCCCAAAACCCCCAGAGCTGTGGGACCCCCAGATCAGCCACCTGGGACCCCCAAATCAGCACCCAGGGACCCCCAAATCCCCCTGGGACCCCCAAATCCCACCCTGGGATCCCCAAACCCACCCTGGGACCCCCAAATCCCACACTCAGGGACCCCCCAAACTCCCAGCGCCTGGGACCCTGAATCAGCCACCCTGGGACCCCCAAAATCAGCCCCTGGGACCCCAAAATCCACCACCTGGGACCCCAATCCACCCCTGGGACCCCCAAATCCCACCCTGGGACCCCCAAATCCACACTCTGGGACCCCCTAAAACTCCCCAGGGCCTCTGGGACCTCCCAGATCAGCCACTGGGACCCCCAAATCCCACCTGGGACCCCCAAATCCTACCCTGGGACCCCCAAATCCCACCCTGGGACCCCCAAAGCCCATCCAGGACCCCAAATCCCATCCTGGGACCCCTAAATCCCACTCAGGGACCCCAAATCCCCACCCTGGGACCCCCAAACTCACTCCTGGGACACCCAAAATCAGCCACTGGGACCCCCAAATCCCACCCTGGGACCCCCAAATTCCACCCTGGGACCCCAAATCCACCCTGGGACCCCCAAATCCCACCCTGGGACCCCCCAAATCCCCAGGCTGTGGACCCCCAAATCACCCCTGGGACCCCCAAATCCCACCCTGGGACCCCCCAAAACCCCCCCAGGACTCCCCAAATCCCATCCTGGGACCCCAAATTCCACCCAGGGACTCCCAAATCCCACCCTGGGACCCCCAAAGCCCTCCAGGACCCCAAAATCCCATCCAGGATCCCCCAACTCACCCCTGTGACCCCAATCCCACCCTGGGACCCCCAAATCCCACCCTGGGACCCCCAGAATCAACCCTGGAACCCCCAAAGCCCATCCAGGACCCCAAATCCCATCCTGGGACCCCTAAATTCACACTCAGGGACCCCCTAAACCCCCAGGGCCGTGGGACCCCCAGATCAGCCACTGGGACCCCAAATCCCACCCTGGGACCCCCAAATCACACCCTGGGACCCCAAAATCAGCCCCCGGGACCCCCAAATTCACACTCGGGGCCCCCTAAACCCCCCAGGGCTGTGGGACCCCCAGATCAGCCCGAGACCCCCAAAATCACACTCTGGGACCCCCAAAATCAAACCCTGGGACCCCCAAATCCCACCCTGGGACCCCTAAAGCCCATCCAGGACCCCCAAATCCCATCCCGGGACCCCCAAATTCACACTCAGGAAACTCCAAACCCCCAGAGCTGTAGGACCCCTAGATCACCCCTGGGACCCCCAAATCCCAACCTGGGACTCCTAAACCCCAGGGCTCTGGGACCCCAGATCAGCCACTGGGACCCCAAATCACCCCCTGGGACCCCCTAAATCACACCCTGGGACCCTAAAATCACCCCCTGGGACCCCTGTAATCACACCCTGGGACTCCACCACACCTGGACTCCTGAATCCCCTCAAGGCTGTGGGACCTCACCACACTCAGGGACCCCCAAACCCCTCCAGGACCCTCAACCCCTCCAGGATGCCCCCTGAACCCTCTGGGGATCTCCCAAGTCCCCCAAAATGCCCCCATTTCCATCCCAAGACCCCCTAAACCCCCTCTGGGACCCCCAAAAGCCCCCAGACCCCCTAAATCCCTCTGAGGACCCCCCAAGCCCCCAAAATGCCCCCATTTCCCCCATTTCCCAAGACCCCCTAAACCCTCAAAGCCCTCCAAAGCCCCCCAGACACCCCTAAATCCTCTGAGGACCCCCCAAAATGCCCCCATTTTCCCCCAAGACCCCTAACCCCTCTGGGACCCCCAAAGCCCCCCCAGACCCCCTAAATCCTCTGAGGACCCCCCCAAATGCCCCCTTTTCCCCCAAGACCCCCTAAACCCCCAAAGCCCCCAAAGCCCCCCCGTACCTGAGCTGGGAGTGCAGGAGATTCCCCCGCTCGCGGCTTCGCGCAGCTCCGCGCCCGCCTCCCACTCAGCTCCTGCAGCCCCCGGCCTGGGACCCCCAAATACATCAGTGGGGATGGAACCCCCAAACCTTCCTGGACCCGCCCTCACTCAGCTCCTGCAGCCCCCTGGGCCTGGGACCCCGAAATACATCAGGGGGCTTAAAACCCCTAAACACTCCCGACCCGCCTCCTCACTCGCTCCTGCAGCCTCCCTGGGCCTGGGACCCCAAAAACACTCCTGAACCCCCCCAAAACACTCCTGACCCACCCCAAACACTCCTGACCCCCCCAAACCTTCCTGACCCGCCCCTCACTCAGCTCCTGCAGCCCCCTGGGCCTGGGACCCCCCAAAATCCTTCAGGGGCTGAAACACCCCCAAACCTTCCTGAACCCCTCGAGCCTGGGACCCCCAAAAACCTGTCATGAAAGGCTTAAAAACCCCCAAACACTCCTGACCCGCCTCGCTCAGCTCCTGCAGCCCCTGGGCCTGGGGACCCCCAAAAACACTCCTGAACCCCCCAAACCTTCCTGCAGCCCCCTGGGCCTGGGACCCCCAAGAAACACATCAGGGGCTTGAACCCCCCAAACCTTCCTGCAGCCCCCCTGGGCCTGGGACCCCCAAAACACTCCTGACCTCCCAAACCTTCCTGACCCGCTCTCACCAGCTCCTGCAGCCCCCTGGGCCTGGGACCCCCAAAATACATCAGGGGCTGGGAACCCCAAAACACTCCTGACCCGCTCACCTCAGCTCCTGCAGCCCCTCGGGCCTGGGACCCCCAAATACATCAGGGGGTAGTGGAAACCCCCAAACATTCCTGCAGCCCCTGGGCCTGGGACCCCCAAAACACTCCTGAACCCCCAAACCTTCCTGACCCGCTCCTCACTCAGCTCCTGCAGCCCTCTGGGCCTGGGACCCCCAAATATTCATCAGGGGGCTTAAAACACCCCCAAACCTTCCTACAGCCCCCTGGGCCTGGGACCCCCAAAACACTCCTGAAACCCCCAAACCTTCCTGAACCCCCCCTGGGCCTGGGACCCCCAAAACACTCCTGAACCCCCCCAAACCTTCCTGAACCCCCCTGGGCCTGGGACCCCCAAAAACACTCCTGAACCCCCAAACCTTCCTGCAGCCCCCCTGGGCCTGGGACCCCCAAAACACTCCTGAACCCCCCAAACCTTGCTGAACCCCTCAAATATTCCTGCAGCCCCTGGGCCTGGGACCCTCTAAAATACATCAGGGGGCTGGAAACCCCCAAACCTTCCTGCAGCCCCCTGGGCCTGGGACCCCCCAAAATCTGTCAGGGCTCAGGGGTTGGACACCCCACCATCCAGCCCCCTCCCCCCAAATCTGACCCCTGAGGCCCCCAAAATCCTTTCAGGAGGGGCTGGGACCCCCCTAAAACCATCAGTGAGTTCCTGCAGCCCCCGGGCCTGGGACCCCTAAGTCTGTCAGGGGCTGGGACCCCAAACCTTCTCCTGCAGCCCCCTGGGCCTGGGACCCCCAAAATCTGTCAGGGGCTGGGACCCCAAACCTTCCTGCAGCCCCCCAGGCCTGGGACCCCCCAAAATCCATCAGGGGAAATGGAAACACCCCCAAACATTCCTGAACCCCCTGGGCCTAGGACCCTCAATGATCTGTCAGGAGGCTGGCCCTCCAAACCATCAGTGAGTTCCTGCAGCCCCCAGGCCTGGGACCCCAAAATCTGTCAGGGGCTGGGACCCCCAAACCTTCCTGAACCCTCCCTGGGCCTGGGACCCCTGAGACTCATTAGGGCTGAGAACCCCCTAAATCATCTGTGACTTCCTAGGCCTGAGACCCCCTCAAAATCTGTCAGGGCTCAGGGGCTGGAGACCCCCACCATCCAGCCCTCCCAAATCTGACCCTCCCTGAGCCCCCAAATTCTTCCAGGGGCTGAACCCCCCAAAACTATCAGTGAGTTCCTGCAGCCCCCTGGGCCTGGGACCCCCAAATCCTTCAGGGAGGGCTGGGACCCCCAAAACTATCAGTGAGTTCCTGCAGCCTCCCTGGGCCTGGGACCCCCAAAATCTCGTCAGGGGGCTCAGGGGGCTGGAGAACCCCAAACCATCCAGCCTCCCAAATCTGACCCCCTGAGACCCCCAAAATCCTTCAGGAGGGGCTGGACCCCTCAAAACCATCAGTGAGTTCCTGCAGCCCCTGGGCCTGGGACCCCCAAATCCTTCAGGGAGGGCTGAAACCTCCCCAAAACCATCAGTGAGTTCCTGCAGCCCCCAGGCCTGGGACCCCCCAAAATCTGTCAGGGCTGAACCCCCAAAAACCATCAGTGAGTTCCTGCAGCCCCCCAGGCCTGGGACCCCCTAAAATCTGTCAGGGGCTGGGACCTCCCCAAACCATCAGTGAGTCCCTGCAGCCCCCGGGCCTGGGACCCCCCAAAATACATCGAGGGGGCTGGGACCCCCAAATCCTGTGTGCCCCCAGCCCCCACCTGGGTGGCCTCGCCCAGGTCCTGCTGCAGCCGCCGGATCCGGCCTGGAGCTCCCGGAATTCGAATCCTGCCGGCCCGGAGCTGCTCGGCCTCGCTCCTGAGGGGCACGGGGGGCTCAGGGGGGGCTCAGGGACCCCAAAAATACAGTCTGGGACCCCGAAAACCTCCCAAAACACACCCTGGGACCTCCAAAAACCCCCCAAAACCCCCTTGGGATCCTAAAAACATCCCAAAACACACCCTGGGATCCTAAAAACACTCCAAAACAAACCCTGGGACCCCAAAAACCCCCCAAAACACACCCTGGGATCCTAAAAACCCACCCTAGGACCCCAAAAACACACTCTGGGACCCCAAAAACCCCCCAAAACACACCCTGGGACCCCAAAAACACAGTCTGGGACCCCAAAACACACCAAAACCCCCCTGGGATCCTAAAAACCCACCCTAGGACCCCAAAACACAACCTGGGACACCAAAAACACAGCCTGGGACCCCAAAAACACCCCAAAACACACCCTGGGACCCCCAAAACACACCCTGGGACCCCAAAAACACAGTCTGGGACCCCAAAACACCCCCAAACACCCCTGGGATCCTAAAAACACCCCAAAACACAGCCTGGGATCCTAAAAACACCCCAAAACACATCCTGGGACCCCAAAAATACATCCTGGGACCCCAAAAACACCCCAAAACACACCCTGGGACCCCCAAACACACCCTGGGACCCCAAAAACACACCTTGGGACCCCCAAATCTCCCCAGGGACATCCAAAATCCCACCAAAACCTCCCTGGGACCCCCAAAACCCACCCTGGGACCCCCAAATCTCCTCAGGGACCCCAAAATCCCCCCCAAAACCCCCAAATCCCACCGGCTGTTCTGGAGCAGCGTCTCCTTCTCCGCCTGGAGCTGCAGAAAACTGGGAAAAAAACAGGGAAAAACGGGCAAAAATCAGGGAAAATGCCCCCAAAATGACCCAAAACCCAACAAAAAAACCCAAAATGTAACAAAGCAACCCTAAAATGGCCCAAAATGACTCAAAATAGCCCCAAAATGGCCCAAAAATGCCCCCAAAAATGCAACAAAACGACCCCAAACAACCTCAAAACGGCCCAAAAATCACCCCAAAATGACCCAAAATGGCCCAAAACGACCCAAAAATGACCCCCCAATGACTGAAAATGGCCCCAAACGACCCCAAATTGGCCCCAAATGACCCCAAAAGAACCAAACCGATCCCCAAACGATGTGAAATGGCCCCAAATGCCTCAAAATTACCCCTAAAATGGCCAGAAATTTCCCCAAATGCACTCTAAAACGGTCCCATAAGGGCCCAAAACCACCCCTAAAACGGCC
>NW_026087273.1:0-6192 GCF_022539395.1 Myiozetetes cayanensis | reverse complement strand
TTGATGCTTATGCTGGAGCGAGACGGCTCAGATAAGCTCGGGATCTCAGTGAGAGATCCATGCTACTAGTGCTGAAGATTTGTGACCCTGAGAGGACCTACGCTGGAACAGAAAAACGGCTCAGGTAGGGATGTTGAAGATTTATGACCCTGAGGGGAATGAGAGAACCTACGCTGGAGTAGAAGACGGCTCGGGTAAGGATGTTGGGATCCATGCGTAGGATCCAGACTAGACCCATGCCGAGAAGTCAATCAAGGACTGTTCTCCCATGGGGAGGGACCTCCATAAGGAAACAGGAGTGAACTCTTAAACCATTATCCCCTGTAACCCTGTGGAAGAAGATCCATAGTAAGCAAGTGTCCCCTTGCAAGCCTATGGAAGGAGACCCTTCAGGACCTGGGTAACCCCCAGCCTTCGGTTTTAACCCAGGAGGGGGGTAGACTCAGCCCTGGAGGCCAACACAGAATGAGAGAAAGAGATAAAGAAGTTCCAGCTGTGACGAAAGTACTGCAGAATTACTGGAGAAAAAGAGATAGAGAGCTGGAATTCCGAGAAAAGAAAAAGACTGCTTCTCCTCCTTGGACTGATATAAAGGGAGGTGGGAGGAGAAGTATCTTCTGTAAATACATAATACCTTTTACTTAAGTAAAATTATTGTAGATATAATTCTTTAGTTTTAGTTTAATAATAATAATAAATACTCATACTTTTTTTTTAATTCAGTCTCTTTTTGTCTACATAAACCTTCTCTCAACTAATAGTAATTGTGTGGGGGGTATAAAAGTAAATTAAGCCAGGGCAAAACCACGACACAGGGCTTTCCGTTTTTGTCACTGGTCCTCTGTGAAGTCACTGGTTCCCAATGATATCTTTGATGTCCCTGTGATGTCACCATTGTCCCCAATCATGTCACTGGTGTCTCTATGATGTCAACCCTCTCCTTGTGAATTTACCGATGTCCCAGTAACATCACAGCTCTCCCTTTGTTGTCAACATTATCTTCTGATGTCACTGTTCCACAATAATGTCACTGTTGTCACTGTGATTTCACCACTGTCCCCAAGAGTGCCACCATTTCCCTGTGATATGAATGATGTACGTGTGATGTCTCCATTTCCCTTTGATGTCACCGATGTCCCTGTGACATCGCTGCTGTCCCTCTGCTTCCACTCTGATGTCACTGGTCCCCAATGATGTCCCTGCTGTCTCTGTGATGTCACCAATGTCCCCAATGATGTCACTGCTGTCTCTGTGATGTCACCCCTTGCCTAGTGAAGTCACCTATGTTGGCTGCGATGTCACAGATGTCCCCGTTGATGTCACTGGTGTCTCTGTGGTGTCATCACTGTCCCCTGTGATGTCAACTATATCCCCAATGATGTCACTGCTCTCTCTGTGATGCCACCACTGCCCCTTTGATGTCAGCAATGTCTCCGATGATGTCAATGGTGTCTCTATAATGTCATCCCTTTCCTTGTGAAGTCACCAATGTCCCTGTGACATCAGGGTTGTGCCTTTGTGGTCAACAGTCTCATGTGATGTCACTGGTCCCAAATGATGACACTGCTGTCTCTGTGATTTCACAACTGTCATTGTGAAGCCAACTATGTCCCCTGTAATGTCAGTAATCTCTCTGTGACATCACAGTTTTCAGTTGTTGTCACCAGTCCCCTGTGATGTCACCAATATATCTGTGATGGCACCACTGTCCCTGTGATGTCACCCATGTATCCAATGATGTCACAGGTGTCTCTGTGATGTCATCACTGTCCCCTGTGATGTCAACAATGTCCTCAATGATGGCACTGGTGTCACTGTGATGTCACCCTAGTCCTTGTGAAGTCACTGAAGTCTTCTGTGATGTCACCAATGTCCCTGTGATGTCACCAGGGACACTGTTAATGTCACTGGTGTCTCTATTGTGTCACCCCTGGACTTGTGAAGTCATCAATGTCCCCTGTGATGTCAACAATGTCCCCAATGATGTCCTGCTGTCTCTCTGATGTCACCACTGTGCTGAGCTGTGGCACCATGTCCCCGTAATGTCACCGATGTCAGTGATGTCCCTGTGACATCACAGCTGTCCCTTTGTTGTCAACAGTCACCTCTGATGTCATTGGTCCCCAGTGATGTCACTGCTGTATCTGTGCTGTCACCACTGTCCCCAGCGGTGGCACCATGTCCCTATGAGGTCACCGATGTCCCTGTGATGTCATCAGACACTTTTTACTTCACCGATGTCCCTGTGACATCATGGTTGTCCTTCTGTTTTCACCAGTCCCCTGTGTTGTCACTGGTCCTCAGTGATATCACTGCTGTCTCTGTGATTTCATCCCTGTCCCTGTGATGTCACTGATGTCCCTGTGACATCGCTGCTGTCCCTTTGTTTTCACCATTCCCCTGAAACTTCCCTGTTCCCCAGTGATTTCACTGTGATGTCACCAGTGTCCCCTGTGATGTCAGCAATGTCCCAGATGAAGTCACTGGTGTCTCTGTGATGTCACCCCTGTCCTTGTAAAGTCATCAACGTCTACAGTGATGTCACCAACGTCCAAGTTATATCACGACTGTCCCTTTGTTTTCACAATTCCCCTGTGATATCACTGGTCCCCAGTGATGTCACTGCTATCCTTGTCATGTCACCACTGTCCTCTGTGATGTCACCAATGTCCCTGTGATGTCACTGCTCTCCCTCTGATAGCACCACTGTCCCCAGCGGTGGCACCATGTCTCCGTGATGTCATCGATGTCCCTGTGATGTCACCAGACCCCTTTGATGATACCAATGACCACGGTGATGTCACTAGTCTCTCTGTGATGTCACAATTGTCCCCAGCAGTGGCATTGTGTCCCCATGATGTCACTAATGTCCCTGTGATGTCACCAGACCCCTGTGATGTCATTGGTCCCTAATGATGTCCCCACTGTCCCTGTGATGACACCACTGTCCCCTGGATTGTTACCAATGTCATTAATGATGTCACAAATGTCACTGTGGTATCACGGATATCCCTTTGTTGTCACCATTCCCCTGTGAGGTCACTAGTCCCTAGTGATGTCATGGATGCCCCTGTAATGCCACCAGTGTCACCGATGATGTCACTTGTGTCCACGTTATATCACTGCTGTCCCTTTGTGTTCACCAGTCCCCTATGTCGTCACTGGTCCTCAGTGATGCCACTGCTGTCCCTGTGATATCACTAGTGTCACCAATGGTGTCACTGATGTCTCTGTGATGTCACTCTGTCCTTGTGAAGTCACTGATGTCCCCAGTGATGTCACCGATGTCCTTGGGAGATCACGGCTGCCCCTTTGTTTTCACCAGTCTTCTGTGATGTCACTGGTCCACAATGATGTCACTGCTGTCCCTGTAATGTTACCACTCTCCCCTGTGATGTCACCAATGTCCCCCATGATATCACTGGTGTCTCTGTGTTGTTATCCAGGTCCCCTGTGATGTCACCGATGTCTCTGTGACATCACGGCTTTCCCTCTGTTGTCACCAGTCCACGGTGATACTTCTGTTCCACAGTGACACCATTGCTGTCTCTGTGATGTCACCACTGCCCCCAACAGTAGCACCATGTCCCCGTGATGTCATTGATGCCCCTGTGACATCAGGTTTTCCATTTGTTGACAGTAATCATCTATGATTTCACAGGTTCCTCTGTGATGTCACCACTGTCCCCTGTGATGTCACCAATGTCCCCAATGATATCACTGGTGTCTCTGTGTTGTCACCTCCACCCCCTGTGATGTCACCAATGTCCCTGTGACATCACAGTTTTCCCTTTGCTGTAAGCAGTCCCCTGTGATGTCACTGGTCTCCAATGATGTCACTGCTGTCTGGGTCATATCACCACTGTCTCCAGCAGTGCCACCATGTCCCTGTGATGTGACCAACGTCCCTGTGATGTCACCACACACCTTTGATATCACCGATGTCCCTGTGACATCACTGCTGTCCCTCTGTTGTCACTCTGATGTCACTGGACCCCAATGATGTCCCTGCTGTCTCTGTGATGTCACCACTGTTCTCTGTGATGTCACCAATGTCCCTGATGATGTCACTGATGGCTCTATGATGTCACCCTTGTACTAGTAAAGCCACCGATGTCCACTGTGATTTCAATGGTCTCTCTGTGACATCACGGCTGTCATTTGTTGTCACCAGTCCCCTGTGAGGTCACTGGTCTCCAATGATGTCACCGATGTATCTGTGATGGCACCACTTTCCCCTGTGATGTCAGCCATTTTTACGATGATGTCACTGGTGTCTATGTATTGTCACCCTCATCCGTATGAAGTCACCAGTGTCCCCAGTGATGTCACCAATGTCCCTGTGATGTCACCAGTGTCACCAGTTATGTCACTGGTGTCTCTGTGATGTCACCTTGGCCCTGTGAAGTCATCGATGTCCCCTGTGATATCAGAGATGTCCCCATTAATGTCACTGGTGTCTCTGTGGTGTCATCACTGGTCCCCAATGATGTCACTGCTGTCTCTGTGATGTCACTACTGTCCCCAGCGGTGGTACCATGCCCCCATGAGGTCATTGTGATGTCCCTGTGATGTTACCAGCTGCTTTTGACTTCACCGATGTCCCTGTGACATCATGGCTGTCCCTTTGTTTTCACCAGTCCCCCGTGATGTCACTAGTCCTCAGTGATGTCACTGCTGTCCCTGTGATGTCATTGATGTCCCTGTGACATCGCTGCTGTCTCTTTGTTTTCACCAATCCTCTGTAATTTCACTGTTCCCCAATGATTTCACCGATGTCCCTGTGATGTCCCCAGTGTCCCCTGTGATGTCAGCAATGTCCCCGATCATGTCAGTGGTGTGTTTGTGATGTCACTCCTGTCCTTGTGAAATCACTGATGTCCCCTCTGATGTCACCGATGTCCCTATGACGACACGGCTTAGCTTTTGTTCTCATTAGTCCACTGTGATGTCACTCGTGTCGTTGTTATCTCAGTGATGTCCCCTGTGATGTCACGGATGTCCCTGTGACATCTCAACTGTCCTTTTGTTTTCAACAGTCCCCTGTGATGTCACTGGACCACAATTACATCACTGTTTCCTGTGTAATGTCACCAATGTCATCTCTTATGTCACCATTGAACACGATGATGTCACTGGTGCTTCTGTGATGTTACCAAGGTCCCCTGCGACTTCACTGATGTCCCTGTGACATCACCAATCATGTCATTGGTGTCTCTGTGATGTCTCCCCCGGCCTTGTGATGTCACCGATGTCAGCTGTGATGTCACCGATGTCCCCTGTGAAGTCACTGGTGTCTCTGTGGTGTCATCACTGTCCCCGTGATGTCAACAATGTCCTCAATGATGTCCTGCTGTCTCTGTGATGTCACCACTGTCCCCAGCAGTGTCACAGCGTCTGTGTGATATCTTCTGGTCCAGGCCTTAGAGTGTTTTACTACAATTCTACCTTGAAAAGAAGACTAAAAGTGGAGTTTAGAGGGATTGATATGGAATGGGGTAGTAGAGCTGGGTATGTGTAACTACTCTGTTAAGGGCAAGGGATATAATACAGTTACATTAAAAATACATTCACTACACAACTAGTTCTAAAATCTACAAAAGGTAAAAAAAAAATCAAAAAGGTCTGGGATATCAATATGAATTGACTCTGGTGTGAGTGTTGTTATTGTGAAGCTATAATTCAGTCACTGTTTACTTGTAGTAAATACTACTGAATCCCTTGATAATTGTTAAGTTGGTCAATGATTAAATGCTACTAATCTCTTTTGCCCCCTTTTCTTTGGATCCAAAGCCTTTGCACCCTGACCCTCTTGCATCCCAAGGCTCTGTGTAAATAATTCCCTTTTATAAAAAGAAAAAAAAAAAGCTATTATTTGGGAACTACTTTTGAAATTTTCCTCCTCAGTTAAACTACAAAACAACTCCAATTAGTTGTTGAAGACATTAAGACATGAAGACAATTAAAAAAAAGAAAAAATAATTTGTTTTTCTGTATTTTAATGAGCCCCACAGTGTGTTTAGAGACAAGTCCATCATCTTGAGGTACTGAGAGAAGATTGAAGAAGCTGCTCAAGAAGTCAAAAGCCAAACCCCAGATCCTGATGTGTCCACACATCTCTGCCTGGGTGTGGGTGTGAATTGACTGTGGTGTGAGTGTTGTTATTGGGAATCTATAATTCAGTCCCTGTTC
>NW_026087272.1:0-6250 GCF_022539395.1 Myiozetetes cayanensis | reverse complement strand
GGCAGGTTAGGTTTAGGGTTTAGGCAACGTTTGGGTTAGACTAAGGGATAGGTTTACAGTTAGAGGTAAGGGTTTAGCGTTAAGTTTAGGTGTAGAGGTTTTTTTAAGTATAGGTATAGTGTTTAGTACTGTCTAAGATACCTCCCAATCCAAAGGTGCACGCACAGAAAGCTCTTGCTCTTTGTGTAGTACCTACAGTGGCACACGAATTGCACTTGATAGATGATGATTCACAGTTAGAGTTAATGTGAGGTGCTGGGATTTAGGGTTAAGCTTACAGTTAGGGTTAAGATTAGGGTTAGGATTAGGTTAAGGTTAGGGTTTAGGTAACGTTTGGGTTAGAGTAAGGGATAGTTTTACAATTAGGGGTTAGGGTTTAGTGTAAGGTTTAGGTTTAGAGGTTTTTTTAAGTTTAGGTCTAGGGTTCAGTACAGATGAAGACACCTCCCAGACAAAGGTGCCCGCACAGAAAGCTCTTGCTCTTTGTGTAGTGCCAAGAGTGGTGCACCAACTGCATAGATAGGTGGTGAGTCAGGGTTAGGGTTAGTGTTAGGGTCAAAGATTTATGGTAAGGTTTGGCATTAGGGTTAGATTAGGAGAGGATTTAGGTAAGCTTTGGGTTAGGGTAAGGGACAGGGTTCTGGTTAGGGGTTAAAGTTTAGTGTTAGGTTTGGGTTTAGGGTTTTTTCTAAGTTTAGGTCTGGTGTTCAATTTGGACAAAGATACCTACCAGACCAAAGGTGCCTGCACAGAAAGCTCTTTTTCTTTGTGTGGTGCCGAGAGTGGCGCAGCAACTGCACTTGAGAGACAGAGGCTCAGGACTTTCTTTCCTGGGAGTAACTGCAGTGCACACCCCCTCAATGCAACCCCAAAAGTGTTCCATGGTTGCCTTTGTGATGTCATGGCCTACCCTCTCCATTCCAGAATGATGCCTGAAAACCAAAGAACCAATGCACCACACCCCCACATTGCAGCCTTTCCTTTTTGCCATTGGTCTAGTGTGATTTTACAGTCAATCATCTTTATTCCAGAAAGGCCCCTGGACACCAGAGAACTAATGCCTCACACCCCAAGAATGCAGCCCAATATGTCTGCCATGGAACTCTTTGTGATGTCATGGCCTACTCTCTCCATTCCAGAATGGCCCCTGGAAACCAAAGAACACACACCCCACAGTGTCCCAGTGCAGCCCCACCCATGAGCCATCGACCCCTTTCAGATATCACGGCCTGTTCTCTCCATTCTGCAATGTTCCTTGGCCACCAAAGAACCAATGCCTCACTACCCCAGAATGCCATTCCACCTGTCTTCCATATCCCAAGGGAATGACAGCCTGAGATTCTGTGGAGACATCTGCTTTGTCCTGTTGGATACATCCTGACTGACTCTTGTGTGGATGGGATGGAACACGTGCCATTGCAAATGTCATGCTCGGGGATGTTCTTCGTCTCACTTGTTTTGGTAGGGCAACCCCTCCCCACAAGCCCTGGCCATGCCAACGTGTCCACACCCAGCCCTTCCACCAGGCCCAGGTCCATCAAAAATGTGATCTCGCTGGGCTGGAATGGCATATCCTGCTCACTGCTTCCTCTCCCCATCACACCTTCTCTTGTCTGTCCTCTTTTCCTAAGAGCCCATGTCAACCAGTTGGGCAGATTTGCATGAGCTGGCTGGTTCCACATTTATCTAAAGGATCAAGATGGGAACTGGGGGAGGGGTTCAGTGTCTGGGATAGTCCCTGCGTAGGACACCAAGAATCATGAGCTCTACATTTCTCTAACAGACAGCAACCCCTTGACTAAGACAATATTTCCTGTCAGATGTAAGTGAAAACTTGTGAGCCCTTTCTACTCTTCTTTCCTCCTGGATATGTTTTATCCACATTGTGACCCACCCTTCTTCCAGGGTCAGCCATTCCCCTCTGGATCTGGATCCTGTGCTGTGTCCTCACAGTGCTCAAGGGCTGTGCTGCCATTGCCCTGCTCTGCTTTGCTCAGCCTCTGCTCTCTGCTCACACACAGCCCTGTGGAACTTCACAGAATCACACCCAGTAGACCAAGTTGGAAGGGACCCACCAAGATCATCGAGTCCAACTCCTGAGCCTTCCCTGGACCATCCCCCAGAGTCACACCACATGCCCAGGAGTATCGTCCAAACGCTTCTTGTACTTGCACTGAGCCAGCGGTGCTGAACCCCCACACAGGCACCTCCTGCTCCCAGACAGCAGCATCTCCAGCCTCTGGGGGAGGAAGAGGGGATGCAGCCATCTCCTAAGTTATCCCAAACAGGGCATTCCCGTCCAACCTTGATGTCTGCCTCACCCCTCTGGGAGGATCTGTGGGCATGTGCTGGGAATTCCTGGAGGCACTGACTTTCCTAGAGGAACTGCATTTCAGCTGTTCCCTCCACTGTCCTGGTTTTAGCTCTCCTGAAGGAAACATTTACTTGGAGACGTCTCAGAACAAAAACGAAAGAGCACAAAACCAACCAAAGGGTCCTGTACCAAAAATCCCCCTCAAAAAAAAGGAAACAGTCTGGAATTCCTCGCTTTTTGGTGCAATTCCAATCACGGTCAGCAGGGGCCGCTGTTTGATCACCGGAGGGGCAGAGCCTGCAGGGGCTCCCTGACAAGGGCGATTTTCGCCCCACACACCGAGAAGGGCAACAGAAAGGTGGTTTTTGCCTCATGCAACCCTAACTCTAACCCTAACCCTAACCCTAACTGTAACCCTATCCCTTACTCTAACCAAAAAGTTACTAAACCCTAACCCTAACCCTAAGCCCTAATCCTAAACCCTAACCCCAACCCTAACCCTAACCCTGACAATAACCCTAACCCTATCCTTTACTCTAACCCAAACGTTACCTAAAACCTAACCCTAACGTAACCCTAACCCTAAAACCGAAGTCTAAACACAAGCTTAAGCCTAACCCTAAACCCTAACCCCCTAACCCTAAACTCTAAACCCTAAACCTAACCCCTAACCCTAATGAAAGGGACATTGGTGACATCACTGGGGACGAGTGTCACCACAGGGGATTGGTGAAAACAGAGACACCTGTGATGTCACAGGGATATCGGTGACATCACATGGGACATCAGTGACATCACAAGTACATGGTTGACATCAAAGAGATGTCAGTGACCTCACTGGGGATATTGGTGACATCACAGGGGACAGTGGTGACATCAAAGGTACATGGGTAACATCACTGGGTAGCAGTGACATCACAGGGGACTGGTGACAACAAAGGGACAGGCATAGAATCACAGGGAAATCAGTGACATCATAGGGGTCTGGTGACATCACAAGAGTATCAGTGACATCACGAGGACAAGGTGCCACTACTGGGCACAGTGGTGACACCACAGGGACAACACTGACATCATTGGGGACCAGTGACATCACAGGGGGCTGGTTAAAAAAAGGCAACAGTTGTGATGTCACAGGGACATCAATGACATGAAAGGGGTCTGGTGACATCGCAGGGACATGGGTGACATCACTGAGGACCAGTGACATCACAGATAACTGGTAAAGAAAAAGGGACAGTGGTGATGTCACAGTGACATCAGTGACATCAATGGGGACATTGGTGACTTCACAAGGACAACGGTGACATTACAGAGAGAGCAGTGACATCATCAGGGACACTGGTGACATCACAGGGGACAGTGGTGACATCACACGGACATTGGTGATATCAGTGGGGACCAGTGACATCCCAGGGGACTGGTGACAAGAAAGGGAAAACTATGATGTCACAGGAACATTGCTGACATCAAAGGGGTCTGGTGACATCACAGGGACATTGGTGACATCACGGGGACATTGTACCACCGCTGGGGATGGAGGTGATATCACAGAGACAGAAGTGACATCACTGGGGACCAGTGACATCACAGGGGACTGTTGACAACAAAGGGACAGTTGTGATGTCACAGGGACATTGGTGATATCACAGAGGATTTTAGTGACTTCAAAAGGACATGAGTGACATCACAGTGACACCAGTGAAAACGTCAGGGACATCGGTGACATCAGAGTGGGAAGGGGTGACATCACAGGAAAGTCAGTGACATCATTGGGGATCAGTGACATCACAGGGGAGTGTTGAGAACACAGGGACAGCCGTGATGGCACAAAGCCATCCGTGACATCACAGGGGTCTGATAACATCACAGGGACATCGGTGACATCACGGGGACATGGTGGCACTGCTGGGGACAGTGGTGACATCACATAGAAAGAAGTGACATCACTGGGGACCAGTGACATCACAGGGGACTGCTGTCCACAAAGGGACACCTGTGATGTCACAGGGACATCTGTGATATTACAGAGGACATCAGTGACATCACAAGGCTAGGTGTGACATCACATAGACACCAATGACATTATCAGTGACACTGGTGGCATCACAGGGGATAGTGGTGACATCACTGGAACATTGGTGACATCACTGGGGACCAGTGATGTCCCAAGGGACTGGTGACAAGAAAGGGACAGCTGTGATGTCACAGGGACATCACTGCCATTGGTGACATGATGGGGAAGTGGTGCCACTGCTTGGCACAGTGGTGACATCAATAGAGACAGCAGGACATCACTGGGGACATTGCTGACATCACAGGGGACAGTGATGACACCACAGAGACACCAGTGACATTAATGGGGACATCTTTGATATCACAGGGGACATCAATGGTTTCACAAGGCCAGGGGTGACATCACAGAGACATTAGTGACATCATCGGGGACATTGGTGACATCACAGGGGCTAGTGGTGACATCACTGAGGTAGTAGGGACATCACTGGGGACCAGTGACATCAGAGTAATGACAAAGGGACATCAGTGATGTCACAGGGACATTGGTGACATCAAAGGGGTCTGGTGACATCACAGGGAAATGGTGGCACTGCTGGGAACAGTGGTGAAATCACAGTGACAGTAGTGACATTACTGGGGACCAGTGACATCACAGGAGAATGTTGACAACAAAGGGAGAGCTGTGATGTCACTGGGACATCGGCAAATTCACAAGGAGAGGGTTGACATCATAGAGACAGCAGTGACATCATCAGGGACAGCGGTGACATCACCGGGACAGCAGAGAAATCATTGGGGAGAAGTGACATCACAGAAGACTGGTGACAAAAATGGAAAGCTCTGATGTCACAGGGACATCATGGGGACATGGAGCCACCACTGGGGACAGTAGTGACATCCCTGAGACAGTAGTGACATCATTGGAAACCAGTGACATAACAGGGGACACTGGTGACAATGGGAAAGCTGCGATGTCACAGGGACATTGGTGACATCACAGGGGACATCAGTGACTGCACACGGCTGAGGTGACATCACAGAAATGCCAGTGACATCATCAGTGATACTGGTGACATCACAGGGACATCGGTGACAACACTAGGGATATTGGCGACTTCACAAAGACAAGGGTGAAATTACAGAGACAGCAGTGACATCATTGGACATTGGTGACACCACAGGGGACAGTGGTGACATCACACAGACATGGGTGATGTTATAAGTTACTTTTTCTCTGGAATTTTGAAGACAGCAAAAATACCTGCAGGACAAAGAAATATAGCAAGAGATTTTTATTGCAGTGCTGGGTACCCATTTCCAGCACTGGGTGCACCTCTGAATCAAACAAAGAGCATACCGCTGTTTGAAAACCACACTTTTTGTACCCTTTGAAATCGGTTGTTGAATATTCATTTTACTGTCCGCTTGTTGCCTTAAAAGGTAATTTCTCTGCTTTGGAAGTGGGTGTTATCTTTTGGCTGGTTGCAACATACCTCCCCTGGGCTCGTACAGGGGGGTCTTGCATCATCCTCACATTGCAAGGCATGGAGGGTCTCTCTGTGTATCCACATGGCACAGAGGAATACATTTTTATTCATAATTTGTTCCCTGTTCCCGGCCGCGAAAGATCCCTGGTGAGAGGTCCAGATAGGACCCTTCACCTTACAGTCTCCACGGTATGCCTATAAGTTAGTAAATATACAGAAATAGTTCTTTTGTTAGTACCCCCTGTTCATTTTAATTTGCTTGGAATAAAATCAGTTCCTCAATTTTTCACATGGAGGAAGCCTGAAAAGGAAGGAATCTTCCCCAAAGCCAGCCAGGCTTTTCTCAGCAGCTGAGCTGCTGCCCAGAGCCTTTGCCTCCCTGCACTCAGGGCCTCCAAGGAGCTGCTGCAGAGTCCCTGGGGAGGCTTTG